>NC_057805.1:381341713-381641713 GCF_018294505.1 Triticum aestivum
AACTGTTGCTGCTGCTGCTAATGGGGCGGGCCGGTGCCCTGCGACTGCTGCTGTTGACCGCCGCGGCGGCCCCCACCGCGCCGCCCCCCACGGCGCCATTCGTGGGAGGGGCGGGCGGTCCATAGGGCAGCGGAAGCAGCCCCGGCTGCTGGGGCGCCGGGTGGCGCGACGACAGGGGTGCGGCCGGGGCAGCGGGAGGCGTCGAGGGCCCGCCGCGGGTGGTGCCGGCAGCGAGGGCGGTGTGGATGGCCCGCGCCTTCACCTGCTTCATCCGCCGCTCCTCCAAGCGGAGGTATGCAATGAACTTGGTGAAGGACGGGTTGAGGATGAGGCTGAGGTTCGCCGCGGCGTTGGCAAAGTCCTCGTTGAGCCCGGCGGTGAGCGTGCTGAGTAGAAGGTCATCATCGATCTTCGCGCCAATATCGCGGAGCTCGTCAGCGAGAGTCTTCAGGCGGCGACAATAGTCGTCGACGGAAGTGTTGTCCTGATGACACCCAAAGAACTCTTGCTGCAGAAAAACACGACGCTGGAGCTGGTTGTCGGTGAAGAGCCCGTTCAGCTTGGTCCACACGGCGCAAGCATCATCACCGTCCGTCACGACCGTCTGGAAGAGGTCGGGCGTGATGGTGAGGAAGAACCAGCAGATGATCGTGGTGTCGATGGTGGACCAGTCATGAAACTCGGGGACGAGGCTGGAGTCGACGGTGCCGTCCACGTGGTCCATGAGATGATACTCTCGGAACACGAGGGAGAAGTATGTCTTCCACGTGTAGTAGGAGGAGTCCGCCTGAGAGAGACGAACCGGCACCCGCTCGAAGATGTTCAGGCTGCGGATGTCGTTCACATCGGGAGGGTTGGCGTCGGCGAACGGGTTGGAATTGGTGGACGCGGAAGAAGTGACGGACGACATGGCGCTCGGCAGCTCGGCGGCAGCAGCGGCTTCAGACGATCCGGCTGGTTTGGCAGCGGGTGAGGCGGCTTTCGAGCGACGCAGATGCGGTACAGCGGCGGCTGACGAGGCGGCTCACGAGGCGAGTTGACGAGGCGAGTTGGCGAGTGCGGCGGCAGGCGGGCGAGCGATCGGGCGGATCGGTGCGACTTGGCGAGCGGGCGGGCGCGTTGGCAGGTTGTGAGCGAAGCGGGGCTGGCGGCTAGCGGGTAGGGTCGGGCGGTGGCTAGCGGGCCTAACACGGTGGCGTGGTGCGAGCGGCGGCTGGGAAGGCTGGCGAGCGGGTAGATGCGAGCAGGCGGCTGGAGAGGCGGGCGCTGCAGGGAGAAGGAGGAGCGGCGGCCGACGCGGGAGGCGCGCGGACGGCGGCGGCGGAGGCGACGAAAGGCTAGGGTTAGAACTCGGAAACTGATACCATATATGAGACTATGATTGCATAATGTATTGCTCTCGTACATAGGCGTGTATATATGATGTACAACGGTGAGTCACGGACCTCAACTATATAAGAAACTAGGAACTGGCCCAATACACAATATGGACATAACACATATACTCAACAGCTAGGCCCACTCCGATCTCTCACACCTGGCGTGGACAGATGGCAGTGGCGACTCCTCCAGGCGTAGCGCAGGACCGGGACTGTGGGTTGCATCTTGCATGCATTGCGGGCCATGAGCTGGTGCTCCGCTACTACTACGCGTGGTTGGCCTCCCAGTCCCAGTCCCAGATACGCTCCTGGCTTACCTCCCCGTCCTGTCAGCGGCAGGTCCGTGCAGAGGGCGCCCGAGAGGAAGTCGAGACGAAAGCCTTGCTCTGGCTTGACTATATTCTTAGCTAGTACTCCCTCTCTAAAAAAATGTAAGAGGATCACTGACGCTTTTATATTTCTTTATATAGGGAGTATTTGTAGTGCATGTTCAACTAGGATGTTGGCCCTGAAGAGCAAAGTGTTGCATGCAGTAATTTTTTCCTCAGTTCGAACCGAGGTATCAAATTCAAATCCATGAAGTTCTACTAGCAGCCAATGAACAGTACCTGAACAAAACGAGAAAACTTCTTTATGATTCTCAACATAAATAGCGGCGTTGTCGGTCTCACTAGTTTTGCTAGTTAAAAATACAAAAATACTAACGTTCATACGTGTGACCGTTTGCATCTCGCCCACATGCATAGATCAACGTCCATTTGTGTTTGTACGAATCTTGACATGTTTTGCCAGATTTTTTATGCCACGTAGGACTGGGCTGGTGTGTGGGCATTCATCTGGTCGCCCACACTTCCGTTTCACCACGCGGAGGGGCTGGGGTGTGGGCTTTAGCAGTTCGCCCACACGCCAGTTTTCACGCATGCAGAGGGGCTGGTGTGTGGGCGTTTATCAGTTCGCCCACACGCCCGTCTCATCTCCCACACCAAAGATGTCAGTTGCCATGTGTTTCGCAGGGTACATGGCAACTGCCCTAGTGTGCACGTAAGCAGATGTCAACTCTCTCTTTACCCGAACATATTATTTTGCCATGTCTTTTTGTAGTGCTACATGGCAACTGCCTAGTGTTAGTAGGTGGCAACTCCTAAAGTTTTTCAAATCATGGCAACTGTAGTAGACCAGACCATACATGGCAACAGCTGCAGTTGTCCAAAAATGACATCTAGCACTTGACCTGAGATGGCAACTGCAGTTGAGCAACCATGGCAACTGTAGTTGTCAGACATGACAACTGTAGTTCAGCAACATGGCAACTGCAGTTAAATGAACATGGAAGAGGGTCCGGACCATGGCAACCGCGGGGATGCGTGGTGACTGTCACGCGAGGCGTGCGGGACCATGAGGTACGGGCGTGTGGGTGTTATCTATTTTGCCCACACGTAGGCGTGTGGGAGGGACAGCGAGGCAAAAGATCGGACGTGTGGGCATTACTTGTTTTGCCCACACGTAGACGTGTGGATTGGTTCTCTTAGATACCACACGAAACGTGTGGTCAGACCACGTGTGGGCGTTATCGGGACCCTAAAAGTATTAAAGTGTCACATGTTCAGAATGTATGCTTGCTTGAAAAAAATGTTTAGATTGTGAAAGAACGAAAAAAAGTTGATCTAATTTGTGATTATGAGGAAATAATTCATAGGGCGCAGAATACCTAACGACGATCCTCTATCTCCCCTAAAAGAAGCCTAGGGTTCTTCTCCCTCCTGCCGGCGTCGCTGCCGGTCCGCCTCGTCTCCGGTGGCTTTAGAGCCATGGCGACGCGGTGGATGCCAGCCCATGCCGGTGGGAGGGCTCCGTTTTTAGATGTTTTCTAGAGTTTTGTTAGGGTTTGTATCCTACTCAGGAAAACGAGGCGACGACGGCTCCCTGAAGATGGAATAAAGTTCTTCCTGCCTAGTCCCTGTCCCGGTGGTACGTCTAGCATCATCGGTTGGCGTGTGGAGGCGTGTCTTCAATGGATCTGTCCTTGGTGGATTTTCTCAGATCTAGTCATATTTGGTCTACATTCGTGTAACTTCAGGTTGGATCTTTCCAATCTACGCTACTCTTCAACGATGATGGCGATGTTCTTGGCGCTGGTCCTATGGGGACTTAGCACGACGACTTCTCAACTATCTACTACAACAAGGTTTATCCGGCCCCGGCAAGGGAGGGCTGATGACAGCGGCGCACCTTCGGCTTGCTTCAGTTCTTGTAGTAATTGCTAAGTGGTCTACGGATCTCAATGTAATTTTTATTATTTCTTGTGTTCTCTGCCATGATGGAAGATGAGTAGATTGGAAGTTTTCCCGCAAAAAACTACAATAGTAGCATCTCTAAAAATACATACCATAGGTGTGCTCACCATCCAAAGAATATCATGGTCAACCCCCTCTCGCTACCGGTCAAATCCCTAGATCACTCGGGCCGACAGATGGGTGCGTTGTCGAAAACCTCGCGAGGGAGAGTCCGAAGACCACACCCACCTGCATGTGGCCCAAATATATGGATGGAAGGGTGATGTGATGTTTCAATACCCAATGCAAAACTTTGATGTGGCAGCTGCCTCAGAAACCGGTCAGTCTCACAGAAAGGTTAAGGACGTAGGGTGCTGGTTTCCCCACTTTGAGCCAACTGGATGTAATCTTGTGAACACATGCGCTCAAACTTGGTCTGCATATCACCATGACCTACCGTAACACAAACCATGAGGAGTCCACCATAAAACCCCTTTCGCTCTCGGTCAAAGGGATAGACCGTCGAGCCATGGATTGGCGCATCGTCGAAAACTACACGAGGCAGGGTCAGAACACTACCCCACCTGCATGTGGACCAAAGATATGTACAAAATAATGATGAGATGTTTAATTACCGAATGAACAACTTTGATGTGGAACGTGCCTCACGAATCGAGCAATCCTACATGAGGGTTTAGGATGTAGGGTGCCAATCCCCCCACTTCATGACGGTGGGAGGGAATCCGGTGAACGCATGCGCATTTGGCATCTCACCATGACCTACCATAACACAAACCAAGACGAATCCACCATGGTCAACCCCTCTCGATGTCGGTCAAAGCCTTAGATCGCGCGGGCTCAAGGGATGGGTGCGTCCTTGAAAAGCGCACGAGGGAGGGTCCGAAGACCACCCCCACACATACATGTGGCCTAAAGATATGTATGGAAGGGTGTTGTGAAGTTTAAATACCCAATGCACAACTTTGATGTGGCACCTTCCTCACAAACCAGACAGTCCTGCAGGAAGGTTCCGGACATAGGGTGCCGATCCCCCCACTTAGAGACGACGGGAGGGAATTTTGAGGATGCATGCACTCAAAACTTGGTCTGGCATCTCACCATTATCTACCGTACCACAAACCAAGAGGAATCCACCATGGTCAACTCCTCCCGTTGTCGATCAAAGGAATAGACCGTGCGTCCCCACAATTGGTCGCGTAGTCAAAAGCCGCACAAGGGAGGTTTTAGACACGACTCCCACCTGCATGTGGCCCAAATATATGTATGGAAGGGTGGTGTAATGTTTAAATACCTAATGTAAAAAATTGATGTGGAACCTGAAGGAAATATGCCCTATAGGCAATAATAAAGTTGTTATTTTATATTTCCTTATATCATGATAAATGTTTATTATTCATGCTAGAATTGTACTAACCGGAAACTTGATACATGTGTGGATACATAGGCAAAACACAGTGTCCCTAGTAAGCCTCTACTAGACTAGCTCGTTAATCAAAGATGGTTAAGTTTCCTAACCATAGACATGTGTTGTCATTTGATGAACGGGATCACATCATTAGGATAATGATGTGATGGACAAGACCCATCCGTTAGCTTAGCATGTTGATCGTTCAGTTTTATTGCTATTGCTTTCTTCATGTCAAATACATATTCCCTCGACTATGGGATTATGCAACTCCCGGATACCGGAGGAATACCTTATGTGCTATCAAACGTCACAATGTAACTAGGTGATTATAAAGATGCTCTACAGATATCTCCGAAGGTGTTTGTTGGGTTGGCATAGATCGAGATTAGGATTTGTCACTCCGAGTATCGGAGAGGTATCTCTGGGCCCTCTTGGTAATGCACATCATAATAAGCCTTGAAAGCAATGTAACTAATGAGTTAGTTGCGGGATGATGCATTCCGGAGCGAGTAAAGAGACTTGTCGGTAACGAGATTGAACTAGGTATGAAGATACTGACGATCGAATCTCGGGCAAGTAACATATCGATGACAAAGGGAATAACGTATATTGTCATTACGGTTTGACCGATAAAGATCTTCGTAGAATATGTAGGAACCAATATGAGCATCCAGCTTCCGCTGTTGGTTATTGACCGGAGAGGTGTCTTGGTCATGTCTACATAGTTCTCGAACCCGTAGGGTCCGCATGCTTAACGTTCGATGACGATTTTGTATTATATGAGTTATGTGATTTTTTAACCGAATGTTGTTCAGAGTCCCGAATGAGATCACGGACATGACGAGGAGTCTCGAAATGGTCGAGAGGTAAAGATTCATATATAGGACGATAGCATTCGAACACCGGAAGTGTTCCGGGGGTACTGGGTACGTATCGGGTCACCGGAAGGGGTTCCAGGCAACCTCCGACAAACTAAATGGGCCTAATGGGCCAAGAGAGGGACAGACTAGCCCCTAAGGGGCTGGTGCGCCCCCTATAGGCCGAAATAAGGGGGAAAGGAAAGGAGAGAAGGGAGAAGGAAAGGGGAGGATTTGACCTCCCCCTTTCCTTCCCCTCCCCCTCTCTTTCCTCCCGCCTCTGACACTTATGGAAGGGGGGAGGCCGACTTGTGGGAGGCTCCCAAGTAGGATTACTCCTACTTGGGGCGCCCCTTGCTGCCCCTCTCCCTCTCCCACCTATATATATGTGGGGGGACGCTAGAACACACAACATTGATTCCTAGCCGTGTGCGCCCCCCCCCACAGTTTATGCCTCCGGTCATATTCACGTAGTGCTTAGGCGAAGCCCTGCGCGGATCACTTCACCATCACCGTCCCCACGCCATCATGCTGACGGAACTCTCCCTCGACACTTTGCTAGATTAAGAGTTCAAGGGACGTCATCGAGCTGAACTTGTGCAAAACTCGGAGGTGATGTACGTTCGGTGCTTGATCGGTCGGATCTAGAAGAAGTTCGACTACATCAACCGCGTTGTCAAACGCTTCCGCTTTCGGTCTACGAGGGTACGTGGACAAACTTCCCCCTCACGGTTCAATGCATCTCCTAGATAGATCTTGCGTGAGCGTAGGAACTTTTTTGAAATTGCATGCTACGTTTCCCAACAGTGGCATCCGAGCCAAGTCTATGCGTAGATGATATGCACGAGTAGAACACAAAGTGTTGTGGGCGATGATCGTCATACTGCTTACCACCAATGTATTATTTTGATTCGGCGGTATTGTTGGATGAAGTGGCCCGGACCAACCTTACATGACCATGTTCATGAGACTGGTTTCACCGACAGACATGCAACTAGTTTTGCATAAAGGTGGCTGGCAGGTCTCTATTTCTCCAACTTTAGTTGAATCAAATTTGACCGCGGTCAGTCCTTCTAGAAGGTTAAAATAGCAAAACTGATAATTCACCGTTGTGGTTTTGATGCGTAGGTAAGAACGGTTCTTACTAGAAACCCGTAGCAGCCACGTAAAACTTGCAACTACAAAGTAGAGGACGTCTAACTTGTTTTTGCAGGGCATGTTGTGATGTAATATGGTCAAGACATGATGTGATATACGTTATTGTATGAGATGATCATGTTTTGTAAAAGTTACAGCAACTGGCAGGAGCCTTATGGTTGTCGCTTTATTGTATGAAATGCAAATGCCATGTAATTGCTTTACTTTATCACTATGCGTTAGCGATAGTTGTAGAAGCAATAGTTGGCGAGACGACAACGACGCTATGATGGAGATCAAGGTGTCAAGCCGGTGACGATGGAAATCATGACGGTGCTTTGGAGATGGAGATCAAAGGCACAAGATGATGATGGCCATATCATGTCACATATTTTGATTGCATGTGATGTTTATCTTTTATGCATCTTATTTTTCTTAGTACGGCGGTAGCATTATAAGATGATCCCTTACTAAAATTTCAAGGTATAAGTGTTCTCCCTGAGTATGCATCATTGCGACAGTTCGTCATGCTGAGACCACGTGATGATCAGGTGTGATAAGCTATAAGTTCACATACAACGGGTGCAAGACAGTTTTGCACATGCGGAATACTCGGGTTAAACTTGACGAGCCTAGCATGTACAGACATGGCCTCAGAACACTTGAGACCGAAAGGTCGAACGTGAATCATATAGTTGATATGATCAACATAGAGATGTTCACCATTGAAGACTACTCCATCTCATGTGATGATCGGACATGGTTTAGTTGATTTGGATCACGTGGCACTGGTACAGCGACGTGCTATACAAACGATTTTTAACCCCTTTCCGCGACGGCATTTGGAACCGTCGCCAAGTGAGTGTGGACGATAGAGGGGTCCTTCCCACATGACCCAGAAACCATCAGGGATAGGCCCTCCTGGGACACCAAATGAGCTCGTGTGCGATCGAGCGAGGCATCGAAACCCAATCATTTCTGTAGGTATGTACACCCCACACGGTGAATCCCAGAAAATCATTTTCGTAGGTATGTACATCCCACACGGTGAATCCCAGAAAATCATTTCCGTAGGTATGTACATCCCACACAGTGAATCCTAGAAAAACATTTCCGTAGGTATGTATATCACACACAGTTCTTTGTGTGGAAACGTTTGTGCAAGGTGGCCTAACGCAAACAGTTCGCTGCTGAAAGCCGTGTTTGATTGTTATTTGATCGAACACGCCTACTTTATAGAAACCGTGCGGGTTGTTTGAGTTCATCGCCCACGGTGCTGTCTGAGTAACCGTCTGCAATAGAAAACCCCAATAAGCAGGGTAATTAGCCTATTATTGATAATCCATGTACTAATCAAACTGATATTTCTTATAAAACACGCCAGATATTTCATATCCGTACAAAAGCAACCAGGATTTCATAATAGAATTACATCAGATATGCCATTACACAACAGCACCAAGTTTCACATGCAGCATCAAAAACCTTTGGAAAGTAGCATCATACACGGTAAATAGACAGACGAATCTCATCTGGGAAACTGCAGAAGCGGAAGGCAAATATTGAGCCTTCAATGATGTTGAACGTCCTTGCAACTTTAGGCCAGTGGCTATGGATAATTTCCCGCCCAACCTTTGTCCTCTTCAGCAAGACTTCAGTATTGTACCGTGGGTGTTGAATGAATACCTTCCTCACCTCTTGACCATGCAGGTGGTTTGAGAGGTAATCATCGGTGAACTGCTTTGAAAAGTACTGAAAACAAAGCTATGCATAAATCGCTGTTGTAAATTTTGAAATGGCGCAAGGGGTAGAAACAAGGTAAAAGAGTTTGTACCATCCTATAGTTGACTGATGTCTTCTTCATTGTGCAAACAAAGATCTTGCTGTTATTCGTCGCAAGTTTCTTCATCCTAACAATCTTTCTGAGTTTCTTGACTTGACTGATATTCATGGACATCTCATTTCCCCATATGCAAAATGGGTCGAACAGTGGGTCTAAGCCTCTGACAGCAGGACCTACATGTGCAAGACAAAATTGTAAGAAACCTAAATATTAGAATGATTCCTGCAACTACATAATAATGTGCTATTAGCCAAAGGACCCTGCTTGAACAAACCTCGATGGTAAACCGCAGTGTCTCCCATTGTTTCCCTGCAACACACATAAGGAAGATCTTGATCAAGTTAACTGAGAGTTGCCATACTATCAGTAGAATATGTATTGAGTACAACCAAATTCGATTGGTGTCACATGCATAACAATACAAAATTGTACCCACAACAAATAAAAATCAAATTGCAGAACTGAACCAAATAGTTAAATGGACAGCAGACAAAATGAACCAAAATAGTTAACTGAGCACGACATTGCAGAATAGAAACATGTACTAGAAGATAAGATAGTTAACAAAACAAAGAATGCTTGAGAACAGTATGCTACCTCTTGAGCACTGCGTTGGTTTTCCCTTGAAGAGGAAAGGGTGATGCAGCAAAGTAGCGTAAGTATTTCCCTCAGTTTTTGAGAACCAAGGTATCAATCCAGTAGGAGGCTACACGCAAATCCCTCGTACCTGCACAAACAAATAAGAACCTTGCAACCAGCACGATAAAGGGGTTGTCAATCCCTTCACGGCCACTTGCAAAAGTGAGATCTGGTAGAGATAATAAGATAAATATTTTTGGTATTTTTGTTGTATAGATTGAAAAGTAAAGATTTCAAAATAAAATAGATCGCAAACTTACATGATGGAAGATAGACCCGGGGCCATAGGTTTCACTAGTGGCTTCTCTCAAGATAGCATAAATATTACGGTGGGTGAACAAATTACTGTCGAGCAATTGATAGAAAAGTGCATAGTTATGAGAATATCTAGGCATGATCATGTATATAGGCATCACGTCTGCGTCAAGTAGACCGAAACGATTCTGCATCTACTACTATTACTCCAGCATGCATCTAGAGTATTAAGTTCATAAGAACAGAGTAACGCATTAGGCAAGATGACATGATGTAGAGGGATAAACTCAAGCAATATGATATAAACCCCATCTTTTTATCCTCGATGGCAACAATACAATACGTTTCGGTTCCCTTTCTGTCACTGGGATCGAACACCGCAAGATTGAACCCAAAGCTAAGCACTTCTCCCATTGCAAGAAAGATCAATCTAGTAGGCAAAACCAAACTGATAATTCGAAGAGACTTGCAACGATAAAAAATCATACATAAAAGAATTCAGAGGAGATTCAAATATTGTTCATAGATAATCCTGATCATAAACCCACAATTCATCGGATCTCGACAAACACGCCGCAAAAAGAATTACATCGAATAGATCTCCAAGAAGATCAAGGAGAACTTTGTATTGAGATCCAAAGAGAGAGAAGAAGCCATCTAGCTAATAACTATGGACCCGAAGGTCTGAGGTAAACTACTCACACATCATCGGAGAGGCTATGGTGTTGATGTAGAAGCCCTCCGTGATCGATCCCCCCCCCCGGCGGAGCGCCAGAAAAGGCCCCAAGATGGGATCTCACGGGTACAGAAGGTTGCGGCGGTGGAAATAGGGTTTCGTGGTGCTCTCTTATGTTCACGAGGTATATGAGTATATATAGGCGAAAGAAGTTGGTTGGGGGAGCCACGAGGGGCCCACGAGGGTGGGGGCGCGCCTACCCCCTGGGCGCGCCTCCCTACCTCGTGGCCGCCTCGTTGCTTCCTTGACGTCCACTCCAAGTCTCCTGGATTGCGTTTGTTCCAAAAATCACTCTCCCGAAGGTTTCATTCCGTTTGGATTCCGTTCGATATTCCTTTTCCGTGAACACTGAAATAGGCAAAAAACAACAATTTGGACTGGGCCTCCGGTTAGTAGGTTAGTCCCAAAAATAATATAAAAGTGTATAATAAATCCCATTAAACATCCAAAACAGATAATATAATAGCATGGAACAATAAAAAATTATAGATATGTTGGAGACGTATCAAGCATCCCCAAGCTTAATTCCTGCTCGTCCTCGAGTAGGTAAATGATAAAAACAGAATTTTTGATGTGGAATGCTACCTAGCATATTTTTCAATGTAATTTTATTTATTGTGGCATGAATATTCAGATCCAAAAGATTCAAGATAAAAGTTTAATATTGACATAAAAATAATAATACTTCAAGCATACTAACTAAGCAATTATGTCTTCTCAAAATAACATGGCCAAAGAAAGTTCATCCCTACAAAATCATATAGTTTGGCTATGTTCTATCTTCATCACACAAAATATTCAAATCATGCACAACCCCGGTTTCAGCCAAGCAATTGTTTCATACTTTAGAATTTTCAAACCTTTTCAACTTTCATGCAATATATGAGCGTGAGCCATGGACATAGCACTATGGGTGGAATAGAATATGATGATGGGGATTGTGTGAGAAGACAAAAAAGGAGAAAGTCTCACATTGATGCGGCTAATCAACGGGCTAGGGAGATGCCCGTCAATTGATGTCAATGCAAGGAGTAGGGATTGCCATGCAACGGATGCACTAGAGCTATAAATGTATGAAAGCTCAACAAAAGAAACTAAGTGGGTGTGCATCCAACTTGCTTGCTCACGAAGATCTAGGGCATTTGAGGAAGCCCATTGTTGGAATATACAAACCAAGTTCTATAATGAAAAATTCCCACTAGTATATGAAAGTGACAAAACAAGAGACTCTCTATCATAAAGATCATGGTGCTACTTTGAAGCACAAGTGTGGAAAAAGGATAGTAGCATTGTCCCTTTTTATTTCTTTTCTCCCTTTTTTTGGGCCTCTTTTTTTATTTGGCCTTTTCTCTTTTTTTTGGGACAATGCTCCATGAATGATGATCATCACACTTCTATTTATTTACAACTCAATGATTACAACTCGATACTAGAACAAAATATGACTCCATATGAATGCCTCCGGCGGTGTACCGGGATGGGCAATGAATCAAGAGTGACATGTATGAAAAGTTATGCATGGTGGCTTTGCCACAAATACGATGTCAACTACATGATCAAGCAAGGCAATATGACAATGATGAAGCGTGTCATAATAAATGAAACGGTGGAAAGTTGCATGGCAATATATCTCGGAGTGGCTATGGAAATGCCATAATAGGTAGGTATGGTGGCTGTTTTGGGGAAGATATAAGGAGGTTTATGTGTGATACAGCGTATCATATCACGGGGTTTGGATACACCAGCGAAGTTTGCACTAACTCTCAAGCTGAGAAAGGGCAATGCACGGTACCGAAGAGGCTAGCGATGATGGAAGGGTAAGAGTGCGTATAATCCATGGACTCAACATTAGTCATAAAGAACTCACATACTTATTGCAAAAATCTACAAGTCATCAAAACCACGCACTACACGCATGCTCCTAGGGGAATGGTTGGTAGGAGTTAACCATCGCGCGATCCCGACCTCCACACAAAGGATGACACTCAAAGAACACCTCATGTTTCAAATTTGTTACACAACGGTTACCATACGTGCATGCTACGGGACTTGCAAACTTCAACACAAGTATTTCTCAAATTCACAATTACTCAACTAGCACAACTTTAATATCACCATCTTCATATCTCAAAACAATCATCAAGTATCAAACTTCTCATAGTATTCAATGCACTCTATATGAAAGTTTTTATTATATCCATCTTGGATGCCCATCATATTAAGACTAATTTTATAGCCAAAGCAAATTACCATGCTGTTCTAAAGGAATCTCAAAATAGTTTAAGTGAAGCATGAGAGATCAATAATTTCTATAAAATAAAACCACCACCGTGCTCTAAAAAGATATAAGTGAAGCACTAGAGCAAAATTATCTAGCTCAAAAGATATAAATGAAGCACATAGAGTATTCTAATAAATTCCGATTCATGTGTGTCTCTCCCAAAAGGTGTGCACAGCAAGGATGATTGTGGCAAACTAAAAAGCAAAGACTCAAATCATACAAGATGCTCCAAGCAAAACACATATCATGTGGTGAATAAAAATACGAAAAGTCTAACGCCCACACGTGTGGGCGTTAGCCAACTCGCGCACACGCATCCGTCGCCGTCAAGTAGCTACTGCACGAATCTTGCCACGATCTGGCTGATTTCGTGTGCCATGTAGGACAAGTCGATTGTGTGGTGTGTAAGAGGGGTCGCCCGCATGCCGGTTTCCTCTCCGCGGTCAACGGTTGCCACTCGGGGGCGTGCGGTGGGACTGCGGTTGCGCCCGCACGCGTCGTCCGAATGCGGTTGCCGTCTAGCATGACATACTTCACACCCCCATCATGCGCGGTTCCATTTACTCCCCCCACTTCTCTACTCACCCAACCCACCATCCGCAGCAGTTCATTCGATTGGAGGAGAAGTCGATAGGAGGAGGAGGCGGCGGAGGCGGAAGAGTCGACGGCATTCGCGGCCGTCGGTGGGGCTTGCCGTACCAGAGAGTCTACGCTGGAGTGCCTGCAGCTTGAAGGTAATGCTCCTCCCTGCGCTGACATTCCTCCCTGCATTTTCCCCTCTCCCCTCTGCGGTGGATTTCTCTGCTCGAGATTCATAGTGATTACGGCGTAATCGCAGTGCTCCGGCGTTCCCGTCGGCGGCGGAGTCCCGTGTTTGCCGTTTAGGATGGCATTGCGCAGGTTCGTTGCCGCCGCGGTGGCAGTGATGCCGGTGTGGCTCGCCATGTCCGCAACCACATCCGGGTGTTGCGGTTCGATTTGAGCTGGCGTTTTTGTAGTTGTTAGTCATGCATTGCCCTGAAATGCTGTTGCCATTGGTGCAGGAATTTTTTGTTGGTTAATTTCAGGGTTTGATAGTTGGCATTGAACCCTAGATCTAGGTAGTTGTGTTTCAAAGTGAATTACAAAGGCAACCATAGTAGTTCCAGGAACTGTATGCACTGTAAGGCAACTAATTTCCTGATCAACCGTGTCAGTTGCCACAAACATGCTTGCCATGTGGCAACTAATTTTGTGAACACACAATGGCTGTTGCCATGCTGTAGGCAGCATAATGGGGTAAATTCACTGTATTTGTAAACTGAATTTGCGTTTTGCCTTCTGACTTGTGATATATGAACATACATGGCAACCCGTTTTTAATACGAGGTCAGGGTTGTGTGTTGCCAGATTACATGCTGTGTGGTGGATGTTTTTATGCACTTTTTGAGTTGTCCTGGACTTTTAGCATGGCAATTTGAACCTATCACACTTGCCTGTGAAGATATGGCAACTCATTTTTATATCAGGACAGGGTGTCAGCTGCCACATTATATGTTTGTGCATTGTAGTATGTGTCCCTTTTTGTTTCTAGTTTCTTTTGCGTTAACATGGCAACTTCAACATTTGTTAAATTGCCTTATGAACTGTAGATTTTTATTAAAGCCAATGTGTTTAGTTGCCACATTTATCGTTGGACAATCATAGGGGGTGTGGGTGTTCATAGTTACGTACTGTCTCGAAATGCTTTTTTTGCGAGCAGTGCAGGAAGTTTTTTGTTGACGAATTTCAGGTTATGATAGTTGCCAATGAACCCTAGATCGAGGTAGTTGTATTTCAAAGTGCAGTAAGAAGGTAGACATGATAGTTTCAGTAACTATCTGCACTGGATGGCAACTAATTCCTTGATCAACTGTGTCAGTTGCCACAAATATGTTTTCCATGCGGCAACTATTTGTGTGCACACACTATGGCTGTTGCCATGCTGTAGGCCTGACAAAGTGTAGTAAATAGGTAGTCATGGCAGTTTCAGCAACTATGTGCACTGGATGGCAACTAATTTCCTCATCAAATGTGTCAGTTGCCGCACAGTATGATTTTCATGTGGCAAGTATTTCTGTTACCACACTAAGGCTGTTGGCATGATATAGGCAGGATAATGTGGCAAATTCTCTGTACAATACACTCACTTTTTGTGTTTGCCATACTGACTTGTGATATCTGAACATATTTTTGCTCGTACTACATGGCAACTCATTTTTTTAATATGAGGTCAGTTTGTGAGTTGCCACATTACATGTTGTTCAGTAGATGTTTTCAACGCTTTTTGAATTGTCTTGCATTTTTAACATGGCAATTTCAACCTAGTACATTCGCCTTTGAATATGTGACAACTCATTTTTTGTATGAGGACAGAGTGTGAGTTACCACATTATATGTTGCCACATTATATGTTACCACAACATATGGCAACCTAGTACTTTTTGCCACTTTCAATTGAGCCTTTGTGGCAAGTACATTCTGTTGGGTGGCAACTGCTTACTTCATACTTTCATTTTCACCCTAACATTTTTGCTTTGTTCTTACATCAGCAGAATGGCTCGCGGCGATCATCAAGACGATGATGATGATTTCATGGAGTTACCGCGGCAGAATCGCGCAACTAGACGGACAACAAATGGCGATGAGGTAACCGTCCACCCCCAGCCCCACTCCCCCATATGTTTTGAATGTCATGTTGAGTTTGCAATCGTCTGATAGGGTCTAAACCTTCATGATGGTGAAACATGGCAAGAAATGATCATTTCTCTATTTTGCAGAAGAAGAAACGTAATCGCAATAGGGCTTCACAGGAACGCCTGACTATATTGACCGAGGGATTCACCGACGACCAGAAGGGAGCTGCTGCTGAGTTGGGGATGCAGGCTCTGATGGATGTTCGGTGCAAGAATCTAGTGAATCCTGTATGCGACTGGCTAGGTGAGATTTACGAGCCCGCCTCCAGGGAATTTGTGATTCCGGGACGTGGAAGACTGCCGTTAGACAAGGAATCCGTGTTCTGCACGTTGGGTGTGCCCCGCGGAGAGATCAAAGTCCCGTATGAGGTCAATAATACGATTGAGGAAACGTTGTTTGCCCGTTTGTTTCCTGGGTTGACATCCATGCCGAACACGACCGTGCTGGAAAATTCACTGGAGGGCATGACAACCCATGGCGAGGTTTTCAAGATGAAGCTACTCATGTACCTGATCTCAGCTGTTTTTGCACCGACCACATCTCTTCGCCCAAGCAACAAATGCTTCCCCATCCTGGTGAATGCTCTATCTCTACTCCTTCATTTTTCCTTCAATCTTTTGACTCCTATGTCATCTGTAAGTTAGTTACTGCCAGTTTTTTGATGTTTTCCCATTTTGATTTTTGATGCAGCAACTTCTTGTCCTGAAATTTGTGTCATGCAGGAAAAACTGAAAGAAGTGAAGAACATGAATTGGTGTAAGTTCATTGCGGACTTCCTGCATGATGCATTCTCAAACAAGATGTACCAGAAGGGTTGTCGGCTCCATTTAATGGTATTTTTGTACTACTCTTTTTGCAAACACTCCTAGCTCCTTGAGCATGCATGGCAACCATGATGGTGACATTGTGGCAACTACCATCATAACAAGATGGCAACTGCCAACATAACTACATGGCAACTGCCAACATAACTAGATGGCAACTAGCAGAAATACATGGCAACTAACAGAAATACATGGCAACTCTTTCCTTCTTTCATGCCCTCCAACTTGATGATTGACGGAACATGCGTTAGCTTCTTTTTTTGCAAATACCATGATGGCAACTGATATTTTTTCTTTTTAAATTGTTGTACATCAGCTCATGTACGTCGATCGTCTTGATCTGTCCACTGTGGACTTTACTGGGATAGGAGGCCCGCCGCCTCCACACAAGTTTGCTGTTTCTGCGTGGACTTACGATGCTGTCAAGGCGGTGCTTGCCGTGGACAAGATAACTGATAGAAATACGGGAAACTACAGGTTAGTTCTGGCTTCTTTCTTCGCACGACATTCTTTCATTTTTTACGCTGCATAACATATGAAAAAAATCCCCATACGGCAACCGTCTGTGGCTAACAAGAGATGACTACCTTGTTAGCCATGGATGTCCGCGCATGGTATCCATGTCTTACGCCACATGGCAACTTTGCCATTCATTTTGAAACTTCTATCCTATACCTCTTTTTTGTTGCAATACATGAACTGTTAGTTAGTGTTCATTGTTTTCTTTCTTTACATGCTAGCTGTTTTTTTTGGTTTTTTACAGCTGATGGCCAAGCATGCTATAGACTACAGCGTGTTTGGTGGGCCTCAAAACTTTGGAAAGTGGATGGACGTGCACTCAACTCCGTCTTGTCCTGTTGAGGTAATCAAGGATATATATCTATGGTTGTGTTTGGTTTATTTTGATCTTGTGCACGTGACTTTAATACGGTTGGTTACTGCCGCTTCTTGTTTCGCGCATAGGCGAGGGCACCTGTTGAGCATCTAATTGGGCAGTTTGCATCCGAAATGACCAGCTTGCTCGGGAAGTTGGTTGAGGGTTGGACGTCCCTTAATGGCTCTGACAGCGACGCGGTTGCGAGGCAGTTCACTCCATTCGTTGCAGAACGGACACATCGGCCAACTGGTTGCCGTGGTCGGTACGACTACAACAGCTCGCAGGAGCTTCCTGACACACAAGATGAACTAGATGGAGATGCTGCTCTCGACAAGGACGACGATGATGACATGGAGAACGTGCAACATGACACCGATGATGATGAACATGTCGATGTTCGTGCAGGTGGTAAGAAGGGCAAGGGTGTACCAGATGTCCCCTCACCGGAGAAAGTCAAAGAACAGACAACTGCGAGAGGCAAGGGGGTGTCACCCTCAAAGAGGGGGAGGGATCCAGAGGAGGTTGGGCAGGGCTCTCCTGTCAAGAGATCTAGGACCGATCCCTTAGTTGCTAGGAGGAGGTTTGACTTCTATTTTAGTGTTTTGTTTTTTCTATCCTTTCGACCAGACTGACCCCCTTTTTCCATTTGTTTTTGCTAAGCGTGGCAACGATTTTCGTGTCTGACACTTGGCACCTTTTTTTTTGCCTCTTTCTTATATGTGCAACGAGGCGACAGCTGGTGGACGAGCAGTTACGAAGAAACAAGCACCAACACCAACCCGTGTTTCCGCTCGACTGAACAAGGGTGCCCCTATTGCTGGTGACACGCCTTCCACTAGGTCATCTCCTCGTACGTCGACGTCCAACACCGGTGATCCTGTCGTGTTGCCAGATTTGAGGAAGACTGTCAAGAAGTAGGTTATCCCTGTTCTTTTTTCATTGCCATATTGCTATATTTTTGCTTTTCAATGCAGCTGTTCAGCTTGCCACATGGGCTACTACCATTAGTCCCACATTGCAACTGCTATTTCTCCCATGCTCTATTTCTTCTTACTACATGGCAACTCCTGCTTGTTTTGCATGGCAACTGCTAACCAGGCAAAATGGCAACTCTTATTCCACCTACATGGCAACTACCAGCTTTTCCATCTCTTTGTGCACTCATCCACACCTAGTTTTGAAATGGTAGTCCTGGCACATCACACATTTCTTACATTTTTTAAGATGTCTACCATGGCAACTGCTGCTTGTTCTGCATGGCAACTGCTAACTGGGCCACATGGCAACTCTTATTCCACCTACATGGCAACTATCAGCTGTTCATCTAACAATGTTCGTGTGTTTCATTTTTTTTCAGGGTGAAGAAGACTACCACACGCGTGACGAAGAAGAACCCTAGAGACCCACTCGAACGCATACACTCAAAGCTGTCAACAGGTGGCAACTCAGACGTTCATGAGGCGCCAGTGCACAAACCTACTGCTGCACCGTCCACTGTTCCCACTAGCTCTGATGCAAGCGGCTGACCATCTCCGCCGGTTGCAGATGTGCAGGCTACGACAGCAGGCATCCGTACATCTGGGAGTGATGAGTCGGTATCTGCCAGGACCGCTGAAATATTGCCCACTCTGCACGCAATGAAGGATGCTGCTGTGAGCCATGCTACCCGATCAGCAAGTGTTGAAGTGGACGCCCCCGAGATCAACCTAAGCAAGGAAGATTCCCGCTCATCTGACATGGATTCCAAGCGCGTGGGTAGTGGCACTTCTTCGTCCATGAAAGAAGGGGCTGAGGCGACAGTTCATAATGATATGCCATCCATAGGTGAGACTCTTGGCACAACAGCTCCAGCTTCTGGTGCTCCAGAGGTTGCCAAGGTGACCGTTACGCGTGCTGGTCTTCCACCTAGGAGTCGTAGCCCCCTCAAGCAATCTGCAGACACACCCAACGCGCCGGCTGTAGCTAGGAGCAGCAGAGATGACTCTGGTTATGTGCCTGTGTCCACACTATTCCCACCACCTGCCAGAAGCAATGTTATGGAGAGAACGGAAGACCGGAGTACAACCGACCCAGGTGGCAAGCCGGGCACGACTGACGGAGGTGAATGTGCGGAGCAGATTGCGTCTTTACCTGCAGTGGATAAACCCAGCTTAAATCTGTGCACTTCTAAGCTCCCAGTCAACATTGGTGTCCCCTACAGCCCAAACAAGAAGATTGTCAAGAAAGCTGCGACTGATACCGCTGACAGCACGCCCCGCCCTACGAATAAGCCCGATGATTCTGTAGCGGCCGATGCAGAAATGTTTGTTGATCTTTCACCCTTGGATTCTGCCCAGCAAGTTGTTCGCGGTCCGGCCAGTAGGCAGGAGAGGCACCCAATGGCCTTCACCCCACCGAGCTGTAGCCTTGGCATTGATTACAGTCAAGATGAACCAGTGGTGCAAGATCCTTCACCAGTTGCATTTGCTTTCTGGCAGGCATGGCCCCAATGATGGCGCAGCCAATGGTCGAGGGCAAGAAGGCTGTGAACTTCGCAGAGCCGGTTGTGCAAGGTACATTTCTTTATGCGTTTATCATTTTCGTGTATACATCTTTTTAGTCTGACTTTTGTTCCAAGCATTTTTTTTGGGTTCTCACTTGTGATGGCAAATGTTATCTGATGGGCATGGCAACTGGATTTGCTTGCACGCTGTCACCTACATTTTTCTGTTGCCATGCTCCATTTTCCATTCTGCAAGCACATGGCAACTGCAGTTGATACATCATGGCAACTATAGTTGTTGTCACATGGCAACTACAATGCATTGCACATGGCAACTGGAGTTGCCTGCACATGGCAACTCCCTACTTTCTGTGCCTACATCTCATATTTCTGCAACCTTTCTTTCAAACTAGATTTGTTTTGTTTTCCAAGGATTCCTAACCCACTTTTTTGATCCGTGCAGCCACCCCTGAGGAGATTACGCCGTCACTTGATGAAGCTTACCGCAGGATTGAGGAGGCAGCATTGCAGAGGAGGTCCTCACGAGGTCAGGGCCAATCAAGTTCCAACGTGCCTGCTGAGTCCGTATCTGAGGATACCATTAGAAGTGCCACCCCTGGTTCTGTGAGGCAGCGTAGGGTAGTTCACGCGCCACCCGCGGATGATTATGAGCCGGAAGTCAAGGCCATAAAGGATCAGAACCAGTTGTACGAAATTGTCAAGCGCTTTGGAAACGCGAGGTCCAACGGCAATCACATGGAGCTGAAAGCGTAATGACCACACCCACATAAACCTCTCATTTGCTTTGCTCTTTTTACTATTTATCCTTTTTGCTATTTCTAGATATGCTCCGTTTACGTTTTATTTCTTTTTTTACTTAGTAGACATGATTCTTTCATGTTATATCATTTTCATACAGCTCATGTTTGGACAGAACCAAGATCATACAATGTGATGCGACGTACGTTGACCTGGGTGATCTTGCCGAGTCTGTGAGGCCACTCGGTAAAATGTCGAAGAATGTAGTTGCATGTGGGATTGACTTCATCAACAGGCATATGGATATGTCTCCCGACAAAACAATCATACAGTACACTGTGACGTGCAAAATATGGGATGGTGACTTCCACCACAAAATCCTGAGGAAGCATTTTGCTGCGCATGGTGATCTCAAGCTCACAATGAAGAAATGTGTGAGTACTCCTTCCTTTTTTGCACATTTTTTCCTTCCATGTTATTTTTTTGCCAGTAGCTATGCTTCAGATGTGGGCTACACCCTGTTTTGTGACAGCTGTTTCATGTGGCAACAGCTGCCATGTAAAATGACTTCTGATTTGCTTTTCTTAATACAACCTATGTGGCAACTTCAAACTAAAATACATGGCAACTTTGTTCATACATGGATGGCAACTTCTTTTAATTACCCACTACAACTAAACATTATACGTTGGTATACTTTTCTTGGACCCTTGATGCTTTTATAGTCACTCATGTGCCTGTTAGTCTAACCGGTGATATCTTTACATGTCATTTTCCCAACTACATCATTTCTGTTCTTAATGTGAGCTCTGCTTCTTTCTTTCCTTCATTTTTGTTTGCAGGTCTTGTTCCCCATGTTCTAGGAGCTTGCACCACACGACCCACACGACAAGTGTGGTCACCACTATGCGATCTGCCTTGACCTGAAGAACCAACGTTTTGAGGTGCTTGATTCAATGCGTTCAGAAGCTGATGCAGACCTTACTACGCATGCTGAATACTTCATCAACAACCTCAAAGAGACATGGAACCGCCACTATGAAAACTCAAAGGTCCAGATCAGAAATTTTCCAATTGAGTACGTGGCGACTACGAAGCAAGGAAACCGGTATTTTCCCATCTTTTCTTCATGTGTCCTCCAAATCAATGCTCACCCTCTCTTTTGTCACCTCTTAATTGAAGTTTATGATTTTTTCTCTATGTTCTTGTGAGTTAACCTGACTCTTTTCTTGTTTAGGCACGACTGCGGCTTCCACACGTTGGAATACCTTGCAAAGTGGGAAGGTCGACGGGTTCCTGTCGTCACAGCTGCAATGGTCGTCGAGCTCCGCAAAATTTACACATGGAACTGGTTGATGAATGAAGATTTCAACACGCGGTCCAACGCACATGAATTCATAGAGGAAGCTGTGAAGAAAGCCGCCAAGAAGTACAAGTGATCACGTGGTGCTCCTGACTGAACGCCTACCTTACATTCTGTTGCCGAGGAATGTAAGGTATTACCTTGTTTTTTCAAAACTATGTCCGTGTAATATGCTATGACTGCATCTCCCCGTAGCCTAGTATACAGTGGTGGCGTGTGAGTTACATTTGAATAGTTTGTAATATATGTGTGGATGTGAACCTACTTAGGCGTGACAGCAGATACATTTATGTGTTTTCAGTATTATTATGCGCTTGTGGGTTGGTAGTAGCAGTATGGTGTTTTGAATGCGTCCTTGATGTCTGAAAACATGGCAAATGTAGTTGATCAGTCATGGTTAGTGAAAGTTATCGTTCTTTCTTGTTTGGATTTTTGGGTTTTTTGCACTGCTAACTGTTCCGGCTAGCATGGTAGTTTGATCATGCAGCAGTAACCTGTGCGGTTGCTGCACGAGACCGTTTCAGCTTGTTTCCCATAGTTTGCACAACAATACAATATGTGTGACTAAAATGCGCTGATTGGACATGGAAATCTACGCGATGAAGATTCAGTACAACTAACATGGCATGTTCAGTACAACTAACATGGCAGATTCAGTAAAAATAACATGGCAAATTCAGTAAAAATAACATGGCAGATTCAGTAGAAATGGCATGGCAGATTCAGTAGAAATGGTATGGCAGATTCAGTAGAAATTGCATGGCAGATTCAGTTCAAGTAACATGGCAAATTCAGTGCCATACACGTGGCAACTGCAGCTATTCCTTCATGGCATTTTTACTTCAAATTCTGATGCCCCTGAAGAGTCATTCTCCAGTTTTTACAAAATTTAGAACATCTAGATTACAAAAAAATGTCACCATGGACCAAGTCACAGTGCTCCAATGTTGTTTACGGATTGCCCGTCCCTTTCTTTGGTTTCTTGTGTTTTGCTTGAATCTCCAATCCCGATTTGTATCTTATCTCTTTTGGACGCCCTTTTGTGATGGAACGGGGCGGGTTCCTAACCTATGTTTGCTGCTTGCTGTTCCAGATCCTACCTCCGAGTTTTCAGATGATGGCCCTGTGGACGAAGGCACACTTGATGTGCGGGGGGACCTGTGTAAGGCTTCCTCAGCTTTCCTCTTCCTGATCTCATCAAGCTCTCTTTTGAGGGCCTTCCTGTGTTTTTCTGCGACCCTTGCTGTCTCATCACTCTTGCACGCTTCATCAATTAGTTCAACATAGTTCTTTGTCAACACAATGTGCCTCACGGCTTCCATGGTTGACTCTGGTCTCTCGTCATGCACGGCCAAAACTGCGTTTGATGTTTGCGGCGCCAATGCGTCGTCAGCGTCCCAAGTCCATCGCCGCCTTATGAAATGGCGGGGTCGTGTCACCGCGTTCAAGTCCATTACTTTTAGAATGTGACAGCACACAATCCCGTCCCGTTCGAATTTGCAGCATTAGCAGTAGTATTCGCCTTCCTTATCGATGCCTTCACAAAGTAGTTCCTTCCCTTGTCTGGGTCTTTAGGTTCTGAATCCGACATGCCCATGATAGAACACACCTTGAACGTATGTCCGTCCACCTGGAAAGCCGTGTACATGCTGGCACGCTTTTTTCTTCCTGGAATCTGCAAGTTTTGTGTGGTTTTTGTTAAACTCTTGTATGAAGTTTTTTGTAGCACCTTTTGTTTGTTGTGGCCAATGGAATTACAATTCGTTCAAACATGGCAACTACAGTTCATTAAACATGGCAACTGCAGTTGAGTAAACATGGCAACTGCAGTTCATTAAACATGGCAACTGCAGTTCATTTAAACATGGCAACTACATAACAACTTCATTTTGGCATTTGCATTCCATACCATCATGGCCAGTGGAATTACATTTTAGTAAACATGGCAACTGCAGTTGAGCAAACATGGTAACTGCAGTTGAGTAAACGTGGCAAACTGTAGTTCATTAAGCATGGCAAACTGTAGTTCATTAAGCACGGCAACTACATATCATGGTTACTCTGTACCTAATGGCTACTTTTCAACAAAATCATCATTTTCAAATAAGCATTTCAACTGCATTGCATTCTACATGGCACCTAGTACCTTCATGATTGTGCAAATAAGATTTGTAACACAACTGACTTACTTGTTAAAAATCGTGTTGGTGTATATCTTGCTCATCTGCCTCTCCATTGGTAAATACGTTAGCAATTTTGGCTGCTTGAGCGCGGTGTTTGCTTCTTGCTGTAGCTCGGATCCCAGTATTTTTTGTTGCAAAGCGGTGTACTGCTTGGCAAACTGTAGCAATGAGTTGCCAGGGCTCACGTACCGCTTCAAAACAGCATTGAACCCCTCACTGCGCTGTGTAGTCTGCAAAAATGGGAAGAAGCACTGCATGAAGTAGGCCGACACCCAGTACATTCGCTTCTCCCACAAGCTAGCAAGCGTCTCGTGGTCTTGGACTTGATATGTTTCAATCATAGCCATCCAGCTCCTTTCAAACTCCTCCACCGTCAAGCTGTGGTCCACGCACAGCTCGAATGCTTTGTGCAGCTCTGGACGGTCAGCAAAGAACGATCCTAGTGTCTCCTCAGCCTTCTTTATAATGTGCCACCTACAGTGCCTGTGCACTGCCAACGGAAAGACCTCCTCTATGCCTGCACGCATGCTAAAATCCTGGTCTGTTATTATGTTCATCGGAGCAAGTCCACCCATGCACTCCAAGAAGGTCTTGAACAGCCAAACGTACCCATCCGTGTCTTCATTCCGAACGAGCCCGCATCCGAACTGCAATGACTGATTGTGGTTATTTATTCCTATGAATGGAGCGCATGGCATCTTGTACATATTAGTAAGATATGTCGCGTCGAATGAAATGCAGTCTCAGAAATGTTTGTAGGCTCTTCTTGCAGCACCATCCACCCAATACATGTTCCTGACACGGTCCTCATCGTCCAATCTTATCCTGTAGAAGAAATCTTGATCTTCTTTCGCTTTCTCATCGAAGTAGGCTATCGTGGCTTCTATGTTAGCCAACTTGCTTTCTCTACGGTACTTTGCCTTTAGGTTTGTGACGTCTGCTGGTAGGTAGGGCATGCTACTTAGAGACCCCTTTTTGCTGTGGATGAGGGAGAGTATCTGCACCATTCTTGATGGACCGACGTTACAATCATGTAGCAGCTTTATGAATTTCTTCTCGAGGGGGGTGAATCCTCTGTGGGCGGTCAGAAATTTTACCAGGTCAAACTTCTTTGTTAGCTCGTGGTTGTGCTCGTCAAAATATTCAGTGACCACCCACTGTGCTCCATCTACGTTCAGCTTACACCGGACAGGGCATTCCGTCTTGACAATGATACCTCTCTTTCGTTCCGGAATGACAGGCGCATCACCTTTGCCCTTCTTGTTTATTCGTGCCTTGTAGCACCTCATCTCACCTCTGCTGTACTCGCTAGTTTTTTTAATTTTCCTATGGTATTCGGTGTTGACCGCAAACCCATGGAACTTTGCATATGTCTGGTAGAATTCCTTTGCATCTTCAAACGAATCAAATCTCTGCCCAAGATACGGTGGCTGGGGTACCATGATTTCTGATTGCCCACCATCTTCATCCCCTTGTGCTTCGTCATCGGTTTCATCATTCACTTCAGTATTGGCGGCTTTTCACCTGCTTGAGTGTTGCTTGTGCTGGTGTGCACAGGTGTGCTTGTCGGTATTGCTGGCACGATTGCCATTTCCGACACTGACTCGGCATTGTTTGTGGCATGAGTGTTGGCTGGCTGGTGGAACGCGTCTTCCGTGCGCTCAGAGCTCCCCGCAGTAGATGTCCCCGCGCCGCTGTTAATTGTAGTTGAAGGTCCTGCAATAAAAAAATCAGGTACGAGCGTAAGATTTTGCCTGAATGTCATGTTTATCGTAACGGAGTACAACAACTGCATGTGATTTTGCATGACATCATTCACATAGCAAGCCGTGAATCTGCATATGGCCATGCATGGCAACTGTAATTCTCCAGTAATGGCAGCTACAGTCCAACCACATGGCAACTGCCGTTGCCAACACATGGCAACCAGCGTCTTTTAGCATCAGAACTTGTAGCATATAGCAATGGCAGATATAGTCCAACACACATGGCAACTACTATTGCCAACACATGGCAACCAGCGTCTTTCAGCATCAGAACTTGCAGCATATAGCAATGGCAGATACAGTCCAACATACATGGCAACTACTGTTGCCAACACATGGCAACCAGTATACTCTAGAATCAAAACTTGTATTCTAGGCTTGAGCTCAATACGCAAATGTGAACAATCATGAATGTTGCACACACTCTTATATCAATTGGCAAATCCCGAAGACAATATACGACTCTTTGCACACGACCACTTGGTAGCATTTTTTGTTTGTTTTTTCCACCACCACCGTTACAAATCTACTTTTCTTCACATGCTATTCCCCACAAAAGCAAATGCAGTACTGTTTTCTGTTTTCACTTTTTTTACCTTGTTGTGCCGCATGTGCCGATCTTGTGTGGTCTGTCATTCCAATTTGATGTGCTCTATCTGCAATAGCGCTTTCCTGCAACTGTGAATCTTGCCATGAGACGTTTGCCGATGTGGTTCCACTGTAACAACCTGCGATCATGGTAGCAGTTGGTCATTGGCAACTGTAGTTTGTTCAACATGGCACATGTAGTGGTCCAACCATGCCACACAGATTTGTTCACACTTGTCATCCACGGTTGTTTAGACATTGCAGTCACATTTGATTATACATGACAACTGCAGTTGTCCAGGCATGGCAACTGCAGTTTGTCCAGCCATGGCAACCGAAGCTGTCGAGGCATGGCAACTGCAGCTGTCAGATATGTTCCTTTCTCCTAACTCACTGTCCACAACTTCACTTTCATGCACTCACCTGTGTACGACGTTGATGGCAGGTACATGGTTGCCGCCTGATGACACGTGCTGCATGAAGGTCCTACATTTTTTCCGATATAACTCGTGAGTCTTTTGCCATCCTTGCAAGTTTAATTTCATGTCCACAACAATAAGTTTCTTTTTCGTATGCGGTACCTTGATTTGCCACATTAGCTAGCTGAAGTTGGTTGCCCGTACATTTGTCAGTGTTAGCGCCCTGTGACGAAACTTGCCATGCTGCCCCCTGATTGTGGTTTGGTCATAAGAACCTGCTAAAAAATAGATTGTAGGACATAAGTAGAATGACATCTTCATCGTCACGAACATGGCAACTGCTTCTTCTTTGTTTATCATGCATCGTACCGATGCCCGCGTAGTGCTCTAGTAGTGGCAGCAATGGCCCTGAAGAAATGAGTTGATTGTACTCTGCTGCATCCCAAGGTGGCGTTTCCGGCCTTTGAGAAAGCCAAGGATCAGTGCCATCTTCGTGATTCATTCTTATGCTTTTTGTTTTCTGCCACTGTGCTTTTAGTCACTGCGTGAACAAGAACGCATCAACAATCCGCAAAAAGCGTTCTTGCTGTTTGCACGTAGAAGATAACACGACAATCTCATAACATTTCTTGCGTAGGCAACCAACACCTCATGGCAAGTAGGACATGCACATCCATTCTCTTTTCTGAATTCTGGATGCCACCTATCATTTTGAAGCGATGGCAACAGAAAATAAAATAGGATGGCAAGCAATAAGATAACATGGTGGCAACTACGGACAACGATAGATGGCAACTGACGTTAGATACAAGTGGCAATTATTTTTCCTCCCTCCCCATACCAAATTCCTCCTTTCTCTCCCTATTTTATAGTGATTCCTACGCTACCAACTACTCGCATCAAGCCAACCTGGAGGCTCGACATAAGTCTAGCATAGTATATGGCAGATCTGGCGTATGTTGGTGGGCAAATGCAAAGACACACAAATTCGTGGGGTGTTTGCCCTGATAGCGTGGATCCAGTCGCCATCTTCATGGGCAAATTTGCAATTTCAGATTTCTGTACATAAGAAGGTCGAGAAACAGAAGGAGATCGTAGATCCACCTGTTTTAGCTCATCGTCTTGGGAGGGGGGTTGGGGTGGGGGGTGGGGGGTGGGGTGGGTGGTTAGCGGTGGGAAAGGCACTAGGGATTTGCTCTGGTTGCCATGGCAACCAGAGAAGGAAGGCGACGGAGGTAGGGGATCGAGAGGTGCGAGACAGTGGCGGAAGGGCGGACTGGGGATCGGAAGGAGCCCGGGACGGCTGGCGTGCTGGGTCGTGCGGGCAGCGCGGTCGTTTGGCCCGGACGTGTGGGCGGTTTTGCCACACACCGGACGTGCGGGCTGTGGCTGCGCGCGCCCGGACGCGGTCGTGCGGGCGGGTTCTTCTCCATGCCACACGAGGCGTGCGGTACAACCACCCGATACACCACACGTGTGGCAGTTATCGGTGTCCTAAAAATATAGCATCAAGTAAAGTTACCGATGGACGAAGACGAAAGAGGGGATGCCTTCCGGGGCATCCCCAAGCTTAGGCTTTTGGTTGTCCTTGAATTTTACCTTGGGGTTCCTTGGGCATCCCCAAGCTTAGGCTCTTGCCACTCCTTATTCCATAATCCATCAAATCTTTACCCAAAACTTGAAAACTTCACAACACAAAACTCAAGAGAAAATCTCATGAGCTTCGTTAGCGAGATAAAACAAACCACCACTTTAAGGTACTGTAATGAACTCATTCTTTATTTATATTGGTGTTAAACCTACTGCATTCCAACTTCTCTATGGTTCATACCCCCCGATACTAGCCATAGATTCATCAAACTAAGCAAACAACACACGAAAAACATAATCTGTCAAAAACAGAACAGTCTGTAGTAATCTGTATCAACGCAAACTTCCTATAACTCAAAAATTCTACCAAAATAGGACGACCTAGATAATTTGATTATTTATATACTGCAATTGGAATCAGTATTTTATCACATTCTGGTGATTTTTAACAATTGTTTTTGTGAGCAGAAAGTTTCTGATTTTTTCAGCAAGATCAAGCAATTACTATCCAAGAAGATCCTATAGGTTTTACTTGGCACAAACACTAATTAAAACATAAAACCACATATAACCAGAGGCTAGATGAATTATTTATTCAAAAACAGAAAGGAAATATATTGGGTTATCTCCCAACAAGCGCTTTTCTTTAACGCCCCTAGCTAGGCATTAATAATTTTGATGATGCTCACATGAAAGACAAGAATTGAAGCGCAAAGGGAGCATCATGAAACACGTGGAAAACACATGTAAGTCCAACATATTTCCTATGCATAGGCATTTTATAAGCAAAAAAATTGTCATAGCAAGCAAAAATTAGCATATGCAAGGAAGAAGAAAGAGACGATAGCAATCTCAACATGACGAGAGGTAATTTAGTAAGATAAAAATTTCTACAACCATATTTTCCTCTCTCATAGTAATTACATGTAGGAACATAGGCAAATTCAATAAAATAGCTATCACATAACATATTCTCAACATGATCCACATGCATGCGAAGTTGACACTCTTCCAAAATAGTGGGATTATCATTAACTAAAGTCATGACCTCTCCAAACCCACTTTTATCAAAAAAAATCATAAGATTAAACATTCTCCAAATACGTGGGATCTAAAGTCGACACTCTTCCAAACCCACTTTCAATATTATTGCAAACATTATTATCAATCTCATATTCATCATGGGGCTTAAATAAATTTTCAAGATCATAAGAAGAATCACCCCAATCATGATCATTGCAACATGTATTAGACATAGCAAAACTAGCATCCCCAAGCTGAGGGTTTTGCATATTATTAGCACAATTGACATCAAGATAATTTATAGTAAAATCATTGCAATCATGCTTTTTATTCAAGGAGCTTCGTGAATCTCTTCATAAATTTCTTCATCACAATTTTCAGATTCACGAATTTCAAGCAAAACTTCATAAAGATAATCTAGTGCACAAAACTCACTAGCAATTGGTTCATCATAATTGGATCTCTTAAAAAGATTAGCAAGCAGATGAGGATCCATAGATCTTAGGTTCTCTGTTTAGCAATAAATAAACAACTATTCCAACCAAACGTGCAAACGATCCAAGTAAGACATCAAAGCAAACGAAAAAGACGAACAGAAGAAGGGTGAATAAAACAGCAAGGGTGAAGTGGGGGAGAGGAAAACGAGAGGCAAATGGCAAATAATGTGATGCAAGGGATAAGAGTTTGTGATGGGTACTTGGTATGTCTTGACTAGTGCGTAGATTCCATGGCAAAGGCGCCAGAAATCCTTCTTGCTACCTCTTGAGCACTGCGTTGGTTTTCCCTTGAAGAGGAAATGGTGATGCAGCAAAGTAGCGTAAGTATTTCCCTCAGTTTTTGAGAACCAAGGTATCAATCCAGTAGGAGGCTACACGCAAATCCCTCGTACCTGCACAAACAAATAAGAACCTTGCAACCAACGCGACAAAGGGGTTGTCAATCTCTTCACGGCCACTTGCAAAAGTGAGATCTGATAGAGATAATAAGATAAATATTTTTGGTATTTTTTTTGTATAGATTGAAAAGTAAAGATTGCAAAATAAAATAGATCGGAAACTTATATGATGGAAGATAGACCCGGGGGCCATAGGTTTCACTAGTGGCTTCTCTCAAGATAGCATAAATATTACAGTGGGTGAACAAATTACTGTCGAGCAATTGATAGAAAAGTGCATAGTTATGAGAATATCTAGGCATGATCATGTATATAGGCATCACGTCCGCGTCAAGTAGACCGAAACGATTCTGCATCTTCTAATATTACTCCACACATCGACCGCTATCCAGCATGCATCTAGAGTATTAAGTTCATAAGAACAGAGTAACGCATTAGGCAAGATGACATGATGTAGAGGGATAAACTCAAGCAATATGTTATAAACCCCATCTTTTATCCTCGATGGCAACAATACAATACGTGTCGGTTCCCTTTCTATCACTGGGATCGAACACCGCAAGATTGAACCCAAAGCTAAGCACTTCTCCCATTGCAAGAAAGATCAATCTAGTAGGCCAAACCAAACTGATAATTCGAAGAGACTTGCAAAGATAACAAATCATACATAAAAGAATTCAGAGGATATTCAAATATTGTTCATAGATAATCTTGATCATAAACCCACAATTCATCGAATCTCGACAAACACACCGCAAAAAGAATTACATTGAATAGATCTCGAAGAAGATCAAGGAGAACTTTGTATTGAGATCCAAAGAGAGAGAAGAAGCCATCTAGCTAATAACTATGGACCCGACGGTCTGAGGTAAACTACTCACACATCATCGGAGAGGCTATGGTGTTGATGTAGAAGCCTGCTACCTCTTGAGCACTGCGTTTGTTTTCCCTTGAAGAGGAAAGGGTGATGCAGTAAAGTAGCGTAAGTATTTCCCTCAGTTTTTGAGAACCAAGGTATCAATCCAGTAGGAGACCACACTCGAGTCCCACGCACCTACATAAACAAATAATAACCTCGCAACCAACGCGATAAAGGGGTTGTCAATCCCTTCACGGTCACTTACGAGAGTGAGATCTGATAGATATGATAAGGTAATATTTTTGGTATTTTTATAATAAAGTGAAATAAAGATGCAAAGTAAAATAAACGACAATAGAAATAGCTAAGTGTTGGAAGATTAATATGATGGAAAATAGACCCGGGGGCCATAGGTTTCACTAGTGGCTTCTCTCAAGAGCATAAGTACTACGGTGGGTGAACAAATTACTGTCGAGCAATTGATAGAATTGAGCATAGTTATGAGAATATCTCGGTATGGTCATGTATATAGGCATCACGTCCGCGACAAGTAGACCGAAACGATTCTGCATCTACTACTATTACTCCACACATCGACCGCTATCCAGCATGCATCTAGGGTATTAAGTTCATAAGAACAGAGTAATGCTTTAAGTAAGATGACATGATGTAGAGGGATAAACTCATGCAATATGATATAAGCCCCATCTTTTTATGCTCGATGGCAACAATACAATACGTGCCTTGCTGCCCCTGCTGTCACTGGGAAAGGACACCGCAAGATTGAACCCAAAGCTAAGCACTTCTCCCATTGCAAGAAAGATCAATCTAGTAGGCCAAACCAAACTGATAATTCAAAGAGACTTGCAAAGATAACCAATCATACATAAAAGAATTCAGAGGAGATTCATATATTGTTCATAGATAATCTTGATCATAAACCCACAATTCATCAGTCTCGACAAACACACCGCAAAAGAAGATTACATCGAATAGATCTCCAAGAGAATCGAGAAGAACTTTGTATTGAGATCCAAAGAGAGAGAAGAAGCCATCTAGGTTATAACTATGGACCTGAAGGTCTGAGGTAAACTACTCACACATCATTAGAGAGGCTACGGTGTTGATGTAGAAGCCCTCTGTGATCAATGCCCCCTCCGGCAGGACGCCGGAAAAGGCCCCAAGATGGGATCTCACGGGTACAGAAGGTTGCGGCGGTGGAATTAGGTTTTCGTGGAGGCCCCTGATGGTTTGGGGGTACGTAGGTATATATAGGAGGAAGAAGTACGTCGGTGGAGCAACGTGGGCCCCACGAGGGTGGAGGGCGCGCCTGGGGGGGTAGGCGCGCCCCCTGCCTGATGCTCTCCTCGTTGATTTCTTTACGTGGACTCCAAGTCCTCTAGATCACGTTCCCAAAGGTTTCATTCCGTTTGGACTCCGTTTGATATTCTTTTTCTGCGAAACACTGAAATAGGCAAAAACAACAATTCGGGCTGGGCCTCCGGTTAATAGGTTAGTCCAAACAATAATATAAAAGTGCATAATAAAGCCCATTAAACATCCAAAACAGAATATAATATAGCATGGAACAATCAAAAATTATAGATACGTTGGAGACGTATCAAGCATCCCCAAGCTTAATTCCTGCTCGTCCTCGAGTAGGTAAATGATAAAAAAACAGAATTTTTGATGTGGAATGCTACTTAGCATAGTTTCAATGTAGTTCTTCTTATTGTAGCACGAATGTTCAGATTCGATATGATTCAAGATAAAAGTTTAATGTTGACATAAAAACAATAATACTTCAAGCATGCTAACCAAGCTATTATGTCTTATCAAAATAACATAGCCAAAGCAAGTTATCCCTACAAAATCATATAGTCTGGCTATGCTCCATCTTCACCACACAGAATATTCATATCATGTACAACCCCGGTTTTAGCCAAGCAATTGCTTCATACTTTTTAACGCGCTTCAGCCTTTTCAACTATTACGCAATACATGAGCGCAAGCCATGGATATAGCACTATGGTGGAATAAGGTATAATGATAGGGGTTATGTGGGAAGACAAAAAAGGAGAAAGTCTCACATCGACGAGGCTAATCAACGGGCTATGGAGATGCCCATCAATTGATGTCAATGCAAGGAGTAGGGATTGCCATGCAACGGATGCACTAGAGGTATAAGTGTATGAAAGCTCAAACAAAAAAAAAAGTGGGTGTGCATCCAACTTGCTTGCTCACGAAGACCTCGGGCATTTGAGGAAGCCCATCATTGGAATATACAAGCCAAGTTCTATAATGAAATTTCCCACTAGTATATGAAAGTGACAAAATGAGAGACTCTCTATCATGAAGATCATGGTGCTACTTTGAAGCACAAGTGTGGTAAAAGGATAGTAACATTGTCCCTTCTCTCTTTTTCTCTCATTTTTTGGCCTTTTTTTCATGGCCTCTTTTTTTTTAGTCCGGAGTCTCATCCCGACTTGTGGGGGAATCATAGTCTCCATCATCCTTTCCTCACTTGGGACAATGCTCTAATAATGATGATCATCACACTTTTATTTACTTACAACTCATGAATTACAACTCGATACTTAGAACAAGATATGACTCTATGTGAATGCCTCCGGCGGTGTACCGTGATATGCAATGAATCAAGAGCGACATGTATGAAAGAATTATGAACGGTGGCTTTGCCACAAATATGATGTCAACTACATGATCATGCAAAGCAATATGACAATGATGGAGCGTGCATGATAAACGAAACGGTGGAAAGTTGCATGGCAATATATCTCGGAATGGCTATGGAAATGCCATAATAGGTAGGTATGGCGGCTTTTTTGAGGAAGGTATAAGGAGGTTTATGTGTGATAGAGCATATCATATCACGGGGTTTGGATGCACCGGCGAAGTTTGCACCAACTCTCAAGGTGAGAAAGGACAATGCACGGTGCCGAAGAGGCTAGAAAATTGCGGAAAGGTAAGTGTGCGTATAATCCATGGACTCACATTAGTCATAAAGAACTCATATACTTATTGCAAAAATTTATTAGCCCTCGAAGCAAAGTAATACTACTCATGCTCCTAGGGGAAGGGTTGGTAGGAGTTAACCATCGTGCGATCCCGACCGCCACACAAATGATGACAATCAATAAATACCTCATGCTCCGACTTTGTTACATAACGGTTCACCATACGTGCATGCTACGGGAATCACAAACTCCAACACAAGTATTTCTCAATTTCACAATTACTCAACTAGCACAACTATGATATTACCACCTTTATATCTCAAAACAATTATCAAGCATCAAATTTCTCATGATATTATAATTAAAGCAAATTGCCATGCTGTTTTAAGTCTCTCAAAATAATATAAGTGAAGCATGAGAGATCAATAGTTTCTATAAAACAAATCCACCACTGTGCTCTAAAAGATATAATTGAAGCACTAGAGCAAAAACTATATAGCTAAAAAAATATAAGTGAAGCACATAAAGTATTCTAATAAATTCTGATTTATGTATGTCTCTCTCAAAAGGTGTGTACAGCAAGGATGATTGTGGTAAACTAAAAAGCAAAGACTGAAATCATACAAGACGCTCCAAGCAAAACACATATCATGTGGTGAATAAAAATATAGCTCCAAGTAAAGTTACCGATGGACGAAGACGAAAGAGGGGATGCCTTCCGGGGCATCCCCAAGCTTTGGCTTTTTGGTGTCCTTAGATTATCTTGGGGTGCCATGGGAATCCCCAAGCTTAGGCTCTTGCCACTCCTTGTTCTATAGTCCATCAAATCTTTTACCCAAAACTTGAAAACTTCACAACACAAAACTTAGCAGAAAATCTCGTGAGCTCTGTTAGCGAAAGAAAACAAAACACCACTTCGAGGTACTGTATTGAACTCATTATTTATTTATATTGGTGTTAAACCTACTGTATTCCAACTTCTCTATGGTTTATAAACTCTTTTACTAGCCATAGATTCATCAAAATAAGGAAACAACACACGAAAAACAGAATCTGTCAAAAACAGAACAGTCTGTAGTAATCTGTAACTAACGCAAACTTATGGAACTCCAAAACTTCAGCCAAAATAGGACGACCTAGACAATTTGTTTATTGATCTACTGCGATTTGAATCAGTATTTTATCATGTTCTGGTGATTTTTAACAATTGTTTTCGTGAACAGAAAGTTTCTGGAATTTTCAGCAAGATCAAATAACTATCATCCAAGAAGATCCTATAGGTTTAACTTGGCACAAACACTAATTAAAACATAAAAACAAATCTAACCAGAGGCGAGATCAAATATTTATTTCTAAACATAAGCAAAAAGCAAAAAACTAAAATAAAATTGGGTTGCCTCGCAACAAGCGCTATCGTTTAACGCCCCTAGCCAGGCATAAAAGCAAGGATAGATCTAGGTATTGCCATCTTTGGTAGGCAATATATATGTGGCTCTCATAATAGATTCATAAGGTAATTTTATTTTCTTCCTAGGGAAGTGTTCCATGCCTTTCCTTAATGGAAATTGGAATCTAATATTTCCTTCCTTCATATCAATAATTGCACCAATCGTTCTCAGGAAAGGTCTACCAAGAATAATAGGACATGAAGGATTGCAATCTATGTCAAGAACGATGAAATCTACGGGCACATAGTTCTTATTTGCAACAATAAGAACATCATTAATTCTTCCCATAGGTTTCTTAATGGTGGAATCCGCAAGGTGCAAGTTCAAAGTACAATCATCAAATTCACGGAATCCTAGCAAATCACACAAAGTTTTTGGGATCGTGGAAACACTAGCACCCAAATCACACAAAGCATAGCATTCATGATCTTTAATTTTAATTTTAATAGTAGGTTCCCACTCATCATAAAGTTTTCTAGGGATAGAAACTTCCAACTCAAGTTTTTCTTCATAAGATTGCATCAAAGCATCAACGATATGTTTAGTAAAAGCTTTATTTTGACTATAAGCATGCGGAGAATTTAGCATGGATTGTAACAAGGAAATACAATCTATCAAAGAGAAATTATCATAATTAAATTCCTTGAGATCCAAAATAGTGGCTTCATTGATATCTAAAGTTTTGACTTCTTCAATCCCACTTTCACAAATTTTCGCATCAAGATCTAAAAACTCCGAATTTTTGGAAAGCCTCCTATGTAAAGGTGGCTCATGTTCAGTCCCATCATTACCAAGATTCATCTTGCAAAACAAAGATTTAATAGGGGACACATCAATAACTTTTAGATCTTCGTCTTTATTCTCACAGAAACTAGAAGAACACGCTTTCACAAAGCAATCTTTCTTAGCACGCATCCTAGAGGTTCTTTCTTTGCACTCATCAATGGAAATTATCATGGCTTTGAGAGACTCATTGATATCATGCTTAGGCGGAATAGATCTAAGTTTCAAAGAATCAACATCATGAGAAATTCTATCAACGTTCCTAGCCAATTCATCAACCTTGAGCAAATTTTCTTCAAGCAAAGCATTGAAATTCTTTTGTGAATTCATAAACTCCTTAACACTAGTCTCAAATTTAGAGGGCATCTTATTAAAATTTCCATAAGAGTTGCTGTAGGAATTACCATAATTATTAGAGGAGTTACTAGGATACGACCTAGGATTAAAGTTTCCTCTATACGCATTGTTACCAAAATTATTCCGACCAAAAAAATTCACATCCATAGATTCATTATTATTCTCAATCAAAGTAGACAAAGGCATATCATTAGGATCAGAAGAAACACTTCTAGTAGCAAATAATTTCATAAGTTCATCCATCTTTCCACTCAAAACATTAATTTCTTCTATCGCATGCACTTTTTTATTAGTAGATCTTTCGGTGTGCCATTGAGAATAATGAACCATAATATTATCTAGGAGTTTAGTAGCTTCTCCTAAAGTGATTTCCATAAAAGTGCCTCCCGCGGCCGAATCTAAAATATTTCTAGAAGCAAAATTCAATGCGGCATAAATTTTTTGTATAATCATCCAAAGATTTAAACCATGTGTAGGGAAATTACGTATCATTAATTTCATCCTCTCCCAAGCTTGTGCAACATGTTCATGATCAAGTTGCTTAAAATTCATGATATCGTTTCTTAGGGAGATGATTTTAGCGGCAGGAAAATACTTAGAGATAAAAGCATCTTTGCACTTATTCCATGAGTCAATACTATTTTTATGCAAAGATGAAAACCAAGCTTTAGCGCGATCTCTAAACGAAAAAGGAAATAGCTTCAATTTAACAATATCATTGTCCACATCTTTCTTCTTTTGCATATCACACAAATCAACAAAGCTATTTAGATGGGTAGCGGCATCTTCACTAGGAAGGCCGGCGAATTGATCTTTCATGACAAGATTCAACAAGGCAGCTAATTTCGCAAGATTCAGCATCGGTAAGAGGAGCAATCAGAGTGCTAAGAAAATCATTGTTGTTGGTATTGGCAAAGTCACTCAATTTAGTATTATCTTGAGCCATCGTGACAAGCAAGCAATCCAACACACAAGCAAACAAGAAGCAAGCGAAAAAGAGGCGAATGGAAAAGGAGGGTGAATAAAATGGCAAGGGTGAAGTGGGGGAGAGGAAAACGAGAGGCAAATGGCAAATAATGTAATGCGAGGGATAAGAGTTTGTGATGGGTACTTGGTATGTCTTGACTTGTGCGTAGACTCCCCGGCAACGGCGCCAGAAATCCTTCTTGCTACCTCTTGAGCACTGCGTCGGTTTTCCCTTGAAGAGGAAAGGGTGATGCAGTAAAGTAGCGTATGTATTTCCCTCAGTTTTTGAGAACCAAGGTATCAATCCAGTAGGAGACCACGCTCGAGTCCCACGCACCTACACAAACAAATAAGAACCTCGTAGCCAACGCGATAAAGGAGTTGTCAATCCCTTCACGATCACTTACGATTGTGAGATCTGATAGATATGATAAGGTAATATTTTTGGTATTTTTATAATAAAGAGAAATAAAGATGCAAAGTAAAATAAACGGCAATAGAAATAGCTAAGTGTTGGAAGATTAATATGATAGAAAATAGACCCAGGGGCCATAGGTTTCACTAGTGGCTTCTCTCAAGAGCATAAGTATTACGGTGGGTGAACAAATTACTGTCGAGCAATTGATAGAATTGAGCATAGTTATGAGAATATCTAGGTATGAGCATGTATATAGGCATCACGTCCACGACAAGTAGACCGAAACGATTCTGCATCTACTACTATTACTCCACACATCGACCGCTATCCAGCATGCATCTAGAGTATTAAGTTCATAAGAACAGAGTAATGCTTTAAGTAAGATGACATGATGTAGAGGGATAAACTCATGCAATATGATATAAACCCCATCTTTTTATCCTCGATGGCAACAATACAATATGTGCCTTGCTGCCCCTGCTGTCACTGGGAAAGGACACCGCAAGATTGAACCCAAAGCTAAGCACTTCTCCCATTGCAAGAAAGGTCAATCTAGTAGGCCAAACCAAACTGATAATTCGAAGAGACTTGCAAAGATAACCAATCATACATAAAAGAATTCAGAGGAGATTCAAATATTGTTCATAGATAAACTTGATCATAAACCCACAATTCATCGGTCTCGACAAACACACCGCAAAAGAAGATTACAACGAATAGATCTCCAAGAGAATCGAGGAGAACTTTGTATTGAGATCTAAAGAGAGAGAAGAAGCCATCTAGCTAATAACTATGGACCCGAAGGTCTGAGGTAAACTACTCACATATCATCGGAGAGGTTACGGTGTTGATGTAGAAGCCCTCCATGATCAATGCCCCCTTCGGCAGGACGCCGGAAAAGGCCCCAAGATGGGATCTCACGGGTACAGAAGGTTGCAGCGGTGGAATTAGGTTTTCGTGGATGCCCCTGATGGTTTGGTGGTACGTAGGTATATATAGGAGGAAGAAGTACGTCGGTGGAGCAATGTGGGCCCCATGAGGGTGGAGGGCACGCCTGGGGGGAGGGGGGTAGGCGCGCCCCCTGCCTCGTGCTCTCCTCGTTGCTTTCTTTACGTGGACTCCATGTCCTCTAGATCATGTTTGTTCCGAAAATCACGTTCCCGAAGGTTTCATTCCGTTTGGACTCCGTTTGATATTCTTTTCTGCGAAACACTAAAATAGGCAAAAACAACAATTCGGGTTGGGCCTCCGGTTAATAGGTTAGTCCCAAAAATAATATAAAAGTATATAATAAAGCCCATTAAACATCCAAAACAGAATATAATATAGCATGGAAAAATCAAAAGTTATAGATACGTTGGAGACGTATCAAAGCCCTCCGTGATCGATTCCCCCTCCGGCGGAGCGCCGGAAAAGGCCCCAAGATGGGATCTCACAGGTACAGAAGGTTGCGGCGGTGGAAATAGGGTTTCGTGGTGCTATCGGATGTTCACGGGGTATATGAGTATATATATGCGAAAGAAGTCGGTTGGGGGAGCCACGAGGGGCCCACGAGGGTGGGGGGCGCGCCTCCCTACCTCGTGGCCGCCTTGTTGCTTCCTTGACGTCCACTCCAAGTCTCCTGGATTGCGTTTGTTCCAAAAATCACTCTCCCGAAGGTTTCATTCCGTTTGATATTCCTTTTCTGCGAAACACTGAAATAGGCAAAAAACAACAATTTGGACTAGGCCTCCGGTTAGTAGATTAGTCCCAAAAATAATATAAAAGTGTATAATAAAGCCCATTAAACATCCAAAACAGATAATATAATAGCATGGAACTATCAAAAATTATAGATACGTTGGAGACGTATCACAGTACTACGAAATGTAACAATTGTTGGACCAAAGTGTTAACTTAACATTACATTTCAGAGGACCAAACTGTTAACTGAACATTAGATTGCATATTAACATTACAGAGGACAAATCACTAGAAGGCACTGGCGGTGGCCTCGAGAAAACAGCATGAACTATATTTTAAAGCAGACAACCGCGTGGCAGTGTCGACGGTGGCCTCGAAGACGAGGTGCTCCTCCAAGATCTGGCGGTCGACACGCATGGCAGCCATAGCGACCTCGTGCATGAATGCGGCCGCATGCTACTGAGCTCCACGTTATACTGCGTGCAAAATGGCTGTGTGCGGTGCTTAATTGTAGGAGGAGGGCAGTGATTTCGGTGGAAGTTGTCGCGCCGTCGGTCGGGGCATGTGGGACGGGAAAGGAGGAGGATGGTGTGGGTGGGGTGTGGATTACCTGACCATATCGACGAGGCCGCGCAGCAAGAAGAAGGGTCGGCGGCGAGGAGGCTACGCAACAAGAAGAAGGGTCGCCGGCGAGGAGGCGGTGCTGCAAGAAGAAGGGTCACCGGCGAGGAGGCTGAGCTGCCAGTAAGCAGCAGCGAAGGTTTGAACTTGGAAAGCAAGGAGGAACAGTGGAAATGTGGCTTTTGGTAGGAGGGAGGGGGCGAGGAGATTGATATTTCCACGGTGGCAAAAAAAATTCGCTCGGTGCCGCGAGAAACTGGCGCGCAAGTGTGGTTCAAGCGGGGGCGGTGGACTGTAGACGACGAAGCTTCCTGTGTAAGCCAGACAAGACGGTGCGCCAAGATATTTTATATCGCATCCCACACGATTCTTTCTAGTAAACTGTTTGTAGTATACCTAATTTTTTCATTATGTTTTGAAAAACAAAATGGTGTTACGGAGGGAAAGGATGGTGTTCGAATTGCTAGAACATTTACGTACAGTGAACATGCAACTAGTACATGAGTGTCGTGTTTAAATTTGGAATTATTCTGGGTTTGTTTGGCATTTTTATGCATTAATTGAGTTTCTGGGCATTTAATGTGCATAATTAAAATTTGAACTACAAGCACATGCTCCAATGCACCAAAGTTTGTTGAAAAATCACATGTGTGTCTTTGGGTGAATTTATAGGTCCCATGCAAGAAATGAGAATGAAATTCAAACATCTGGGCGTCGTGCTCATCCGAAAAGATTGAGAAACTTGGCTTTTTTTAATTCCTATAAATCCAAAAGATGCCTGAAAATCATGAAACTTGGCATGGTGTCATGACATGGCACCAACATGCTGCGGTAATTTTTTTGCCGAATTGGGACAAGCTTTGGTGTAAACTTCTTGCAAACCGGAGCTTCCCTCAAGAAGGCTCCTGGTTCTGAGAGGGAACGTGTCACCTCTGTGTGTGAAGCGACATACGTACACTGCCTTCTCCCGCTTTAATTTTTGTGCACTGGCAGATTAGACAAAATAGAAGTATCGTGCTAAATTTTGGAATTATTCCGGGTTCGTTTGGCCTTTTTATACATTAATTGAGTTTCTGCGCATTTAATGTGCATAATTCAAATTTGAACTACAAGCACATGCTCCAGTGCACCAAAGTTGGTTGAAAAATCACATGTGTGTCTTTGGGTGAATTTATAGGTCTCATGCAAGAAATGAGAATGAAATTCAAACATCTGGCCATCGTGGCTCGACCGAAAAGATTGAGAAACTTGGTTTTTTAATTCCTGTAAATCCAAAACACGCCTGAAAATCATGAAACATGGCATGGTGTCATGACATGGCACCAACATGCTGCGGTAATATTTTTGGCCGAATTAGGATAAGCTTTGGTTTAAGCTTTTGCAAACCGGAGCTTCCCTCGAGAAGGCTCGTGGTTCTGAGAGGGAGCGTGTCACCTCCATGTGCGAAACGAGATACGTACACTGCCTTCTCCCGCCTTAATTTTTTTACACAGGCAGATTAGACCAAATAGAAGTATTGTGCTAAATTTTGAAATTATTCCGGGTTCGTTTGGCCCTTTTTATACATTAATTGAGTTTCTGCGCATTTAATGTGCATAACCCAAATTTGAACTACAAGCACATGCTCCAATGCACCAAAGTTGGTTGAAAAATCACATGTGTGTCCTTGGGTGAATTTATAGGTCCCATGCAAGAAATGCGAATGAAATTCAAACATCTGGGCGTTGTGGCTCGGCCGGAAAGATTGAGAAACTTGGTTTTTTAATTCCTGTAAATCCAAAACACGCCTGAAAATCATGAAACTTGAGATGGTGTCATGACATGACACCAACATGCTGCGGTAATATTTTGGCCGAATTGGGACAAGCTTTGGTGTAAGCTTCTTGCAAACCGGAGCTTCCCTCAAGAAGGCTCGTGGTTCCGAGAGGGAACGTGTCACCTCCGTGTGCGAAATGAGATACGTACACTGCCTTCTCCCGCCTTAATTTTGTTTACACAGGCATATTAGACCAAATAGAAGTATCGTGCTAAATTTTGGAATTATTCTGGGTTCGTTTGGCCTTTTTTATACATTAATTGAGTTTCTGCGCATTTAATGTGCATAATTCAAATTTGAACTACAAGCATGCTCAAGTGCACCAAAGTTGGTTGAAAAATCACATGTGTGTCCTTGGGTGAATTTATAGGTCCCATGCAAGAAATGCGAATGAAATTCAAACATCCGGGCGTCGTGGCTCGGCCGGAAAGATTGAGAAACTTGGTTTTCTAATTCCTATAAATCCAAAACGCGCCTGAAAATCATGAAACTTGGCATGGTGTCATGACATGGCACCAACATGCTGCGGTAATTTTTTGGCCGAATTGGGACAAGCTTTGGTGTAAGCTTCTTGCAAACCGGAGCTTCCCTCAAGAAGGCTCGTGGTTCCGAGAGGGAACGTGTCACCTACGTGTGCGAAACGAGATACGCACACTGCCGTCTCCCGCCTTAATTTTTTTCACAGGCAGATTAGACCAAATAGAAGTATCATGCTAAGTTTTGGAATTATTCCGGGTTCGTTTAGCCTTTTTTACACATTAATTGAGTTTCTGGTCATTTAATGTGCATAATTCAAATTTGAACTACAAGCACATGCTCCAGTGCACCAAAGTTGGTTGACAAATCACATGTGTGCCCTCGGGTAAATTTCTAGGTCCCATGCAAGAAATGCGAATGAAATTCAAACATCTGGGCGTCGTGGCTCGGCCGGAAACATTGAGAAACTTGGTTTTTTAATTCCTGTAGATCCAAAACACGCAGGAAAATCATGAAACTTGGCTTGGTGTCAGACATGGCACCAACATGTTGTGGTAATTTTGCTATCCGATTTGTGGAGGCGCACAGATTAACAATCAACAAAGTCATTTTGGAACAAGTGTTGTCACGTTACAAATCGGAAACACAAGTATTATTGAAACCGTGGGCGTTCTACTTACCAATTACGTGCTGCCACGCGTCCCCGTTTTTTATTGGCTAGGAGGTGTTGTGCGGGGTAGCTATTTGAGTACGGGAGGAGTGCGATCAGACCCCTGCGCGTGCTCATCGGGAGGAGAGCCCTTTAACCTCTACCCGTAGCGCACCTCCGTCCCAACGTCTCCATTAATGGCGCCCGAGCCCCTGTTCTACGGCATGGCTATATGTCTCACTGGACTGAGATTTAAGAGAGAAAAATGAAAATCCGAAAAGAAAGTTTTGCATGGATCTTGATGTAAGATCTGACGGACCTATAAAGCATCGACTGCGACTTATAGCAAGGATGATGAATATAAGGACGATGGCAGTGGATAAAAATTGTCTTACATATTTAGGAACATAATTAAAAAAAGCCACATGCGGCAATGCCTGAAATACACAAGGGCAAAAGAAGAAGGAAGACAACGATTGGGCTCGCTGATCTCTACATTGCTGCAGGCCGCAGGAACTAGTCTCCGTGGCGAGCGGTGATGAGCTCTTTCTTGTCCTCAAGATGCTGCTTGAGAGCATCCACAGATTCCTCCACCAGCCTTCGACGCTCGATGCGCAGCATGGCATTCTCGTCCATAAGTTTCTCGATGATGACGCCGGTCCTCTTCAACAAGGCAGTGGTCTCCTCCTGCTGCTCCACACTTCCGACGATCTTTGCCCTCAGCAGGTCGCGCTCGGCTCGGAGCTTCGCATTGCTCTCATTTAGTTGCCGGATGATGCCGGTAGCCTCTTCAAAAGAGGCTTTCATGTCGTCCTGCAACCTTGCCCAGCCAGAGATCTGATCCATCTGGCTATGGACGATCGCATGCATGCGCCTGTAAGAGTCCTTGCCTGCCCGCGAGACATTTTCCCAGGCTGCCGCGGCGCGGGAGGATATCTCTGCTGCATTCGCGGCACGACAGGACATCTCTTCTACTTCCGCGGCGCGGCCGGACCAGTCTACCGCATCGACGGCGCGACGGGACCTGCGTGCTGCTTCGGCGGCGCGGTGGGACCTCTGTGCTGCTACGGCCGCGCGGCGGGACATGCGGGCTGCGTTCGCGGCGAGGCGGGACATCTCTCGTGCTTCCGCTTCCATGCTCGCATCTCCCTGGTGGAAATCTCTCGACCCAGAACTCACGCTGGCCATGGCAGACGCAAAGGGAACGATGATGAATGACTTGTTTGTTTTTGTGGATGAGGAGTTGAGGAGGAATGTGCAGTCATCTTGGAGTAGTAGTATTTATAACCGAGTAGTAATACACTCCTAAGAGGGAAACCGTTCAGGTTTTGATCGGTGTGATCAGGTTTGCAATTTGGAATGTGACAGGACGCATGCTCAAAATTTACTGACGGTTATAATTGTGGCACTATTCCCGGAAGGCGTAACGTGGGCACGTACGCCTTCTCGGTCGCGTACGTGGCGTTTGCACCATAGGGTGCACCGCAATAGGCAATGTCAGCACACGTGTTGTTCCAACAACCGTGCGTGCTCGTTATTACCATCGCGCATCCTTCTTTTAATTAGAATGTGTGTGCCCGTCTAGCGCACACACGTTGATCTTGTCGGGACCCCAATCCTAAGTCACACCGATCTAGCATGTAACACATCATATCACTTTGCGGCCTCACGCACGGTATTCCCACGGGTGCCACCTTACTTGGCCCGGGACAGTTTGCGCCTTTTGGCTCACGTATATGATAGTGTTGCTAGCATCCATATGACAAAGAACCCGGGCCGACATGACTAGTCGTAAACCCAAAGTGGCACTAACTTACAGGGACAGGCATACATGACCGAGCAACGAACGTGTCGGTCATCAGCGAGTGAATCCGGGCTGTAGCAGCTGGGCTAACAGGACTCCAGAGAATCCGGTCTGTAGCAGGCTAACAGGACTCCGGTAGACACCGCGTGACATTTCCCCGAAGGGACACACACAGGAACGAAGAAGGACACATGCCGGCTAGCCTAAGTGTTCCGGAGCAGTAGCAAGCTACCATGGCTCAGTGGAAGCACTAGGAGACATTTCCCGGTAAGAGAGGCTACCAAGGATAAACAACTAGGTTGTCGGATCCCACACATAGCAATACACATTACACGTACGCATAACATGCAAGTATGTGCTGTACAACATGGCATCACAACATAACTCGACAACTCATATAGATAAAGGCCGAGAAGAGCCACATAGCATTTAATACAAACAGGGGTCTCATGACCCATCATTCAGAGCATACAAGCAACGGAAGCATTACATGTCTGAGTACAGACAACTACAAAAGAAAAAGGCTGAGAAGCCTGACTATCTACAAGACCCTCCCAAGGGTACAAGATCGTAGCTGAGGTAACAAGCTACTCGTCGAAGTCCAAGCGGAACTACTAGTGAGACAGATGTCTCATCTGCAAAACATAAATAAAGCAAACATGAGTACAAAGGTACTCAGCAAGACTTACATCAGATCCTATCATGCATGCATTAGTATCAAGAAGGCAATGTGGGGTTTGGCTGCAGCAAGCCAGCTTTGACTCAGTGGCTATCCTGTTCTACGACTACAAGTAACTTCTTTGAGGTGAGAAAGCGCACACGAGTCCACTAATCACCACATCAATACACTACTATGGATTCATTCCTGTCTCCCTACGAGAAGGCCATCCATAGCACTCGCACTTGTCTTGAGCATTTTAGAGTATCCACCTTAAGTTGTCTATGTACCACGTAAGCATCCAAGAAGTCCATAACCGCGGACCCGGCTATTCGAATAGATCATGTTAACCCTGCAGGGGTGTACTTCTTCACACACGCTCTCGCCACTTACCGCCATGTACACGTCATGTATCTCGGCAACCTTCAAGCGGAAGCCTGGCGAGGGTGTCGGCCACGACCTAACTAATCACACAAGACTCTAGTCCAGGTTTATCGCCTATTCGGGTTCCATCCGCAAGGAGATCTGTCCGGGGTGTCGCTCACGGCCCCAAACGGTGTGAGCAGAGTTCCCAAGCCCACCATCCGGGTGCCACTTGGTACACCGTGCCACCTATGCCTAGTCTGTCCCAAGCCCACCCTGTCGGGTGCCACTCGGTAGAAAAATAGCACTACCTACAAACACCAGAAACTAGTTGCAACTCCTGGACAGAGATCAAGTTGGTTAATAAGTCAAGAGGGGTCGAGTTACCGGAACCCAATGTGTGGTAGTAGCTAGTCATTGGACAACATACACAGAACTCAGTGCTTAAGGACGGTTCTAGTGAGACAACCCACCATGTACTCCTACATGGCCTCTCACCGCAACCTTTACCAAATCATGTTCACACACTTAACTCTCAGCACCAGAACATATCGTAACACTCCAATTCATTCCCAATGAATCAGACCTGGCACAACTCTAAGCAATAGTAGGCATGGCATGGTAGGAACACAACATGGCTTCAATCAACTCCTACACATGCTAGTGGGTTTCAACTATTTACTGTGGCAATGATAGGTCATGCAGAGGAATGGGTTCAACTACCGCAACATAAAGTAGCACTTGAATCGTTGTTGTCCTAATGCAATAACAGAGAGCAGGAGCGAGAGAGTGGGATTGTATCGGAATGAACAAGGGGTTTGCTTGCCTGATAGATCAACAGGGGGGCACTGCTCCACAGACAGGTACTCTGGAGCACTCTCCGGAGCAGGACCTATTGAGAAGGAACGGTGTCGACAATCAATACACAAGCATATGCAACAATATGGTGCATGAACATGGCATGTAGATGTGATGTGGTTTGAGCTAATGCAGCTAGCATTCATTTGCATGAAGTCCATTTGAACCAAAGATTCAAATGCAACTCCAAAATAAGCCTTTATAAATGCCATTCATGTGTTTTCACCTATACAGCAGGTATAAGTTGGTTTTTCATGCATGAAACTGGTACAGATGATAGTTTGAATTTTTCTGATAATTTTTCATATATAAATTATTTCAATGTGAGCTACGGTTGAATTTCTATGAATTTTTGAAGTTTATAACAAAATCTGGAATTTCCTGATTTGTTTTAAATCTAGAAAGTCAAATACTACGTCAGCACTGCGTCATGCCTGCGTCAGCAGGTCAACTGCACTGACTGGTCAAACCTGACGCGTGGGTACCACACGTCAGTGACACATGTTTTAAATAGGGGGCTTATTTCTAATCTAATTAAAAGATTAGGGAACTGGGGCCCACTGTCAGTGTGAGTAGGTGGGGATTTAGTGCCTAATTAAAATGCCACATCAGCCCACCGGAGTTTTGGCCGGCGGCGACCAAAACCGCGGCGCCAACTCGCCGGACTTGCGCTACGAGCGGCGCCTGGACGCACGGAGACCACCGGGGCGTAGCCCGTCCTCATCCGCATCCAGTGGAGCAGGTGGGAGGCCGCGGGGTGATCGGAGCTCGCCAGAGCGGAGCTCGCGGCGGCGGCCGGAGTTCGGCCTCGAGCAGAATCGTGGCTGTAGTGTGCAAAAGACACGGGGAAGAGGGGGATTCGAGGTGGGAGCTCACGACGAGTCGAGTAGAGGCAACGGCGGCTCGGGGAAGGCTCTGCAGGCGACAGACGGGCGGTGGAGATCCACGGCGGCCGGGGTTGAAGATGACGGCGGAGGCGGCTCCACATGGCGTCCGGCAACGCGTGGCTTGACGGAGAGGTAGCAGGCGATGTGGCGGAGCCTCGGTCGCAGAGAGAGTTCAAGGGGGAGGCGGTGGCTGCGGCAATAGCGAGCGGCGGCGACGGCAGTGCTCGGCTGTTCGCGGGAGAGAGCGAGGGAGAGGGAGCAGAGGAGGGATCGACACGGGGGGGAGTGAGAGGGGCCCGGGGAGTGCGTGGAGCTTCCAGAGAGCCGCGGAAGGGAGCGGGGAGGCAGGAGGTGGCCGGGCGCGTGGCCGCGTGCGGCAAGCACACGCCCCTGTCCTCCAGGCGAGAGGAGAGGGACGACTGGCGCTGGCCAGTCGGCTGGGCCGGCACAGAGCCAGGCCAGCAAGTGGCCCAGGTAAGTCCAGGTAAGGGTTTTCTCCATTTCTGTTCCCTTTTCTATTTTCTGACATTTGTTTCTGCTTTAAAAATAATAATACTAAACTAATTTATTTTCTTATGCCAATTTTTGTAGGAACTAGTGGTATTATTCCAGAGTTCCTCAACAACTAGTATAATTTTTGGACATATATTATATATATAACATATATATATCCAATGCAAATAATTATGCATTAATTCCAAATGGCCAAAATAAATATTTATGAGCTCCTAAAAATATTGGTTTGATTTTTACCTGTGACCAATATTTTTCAGAGAGTAACATGAACATTTTCTTGGACCTTTTTGGAGCAATTTTTATCTGGGTCATTTCCAGAAATGATTTTTTAGGGTTTCACAATTCCTCATTCCAAATTTAAATGAAATTTAAACATGATGCACACATGACTAGCTAGTCTAGGTCATACCAGAACTAGGGATGTGACAGCTCGCCCCCACTTGAAAGAATCTCGTCCCGAGATTCAGCGGTCGATGGAAAGAAGGTGGGGTACTCCAGTCAAAGACGATCTTCTCGCTCCCAAGTAACTTCTCTCTCGGAATGATGAGACCACTGAACCTTGAGAAACTTGATGTTCTGGCGTTGGGTAACACGCTCTGCTTGATCAAGAATGCGAACAGGGTACTCTCGATATGTGAGGTTATCTTGGAGATCAAGCGTTTCGTGGTCCACTCCACGGATGGGATCCGAGAAGCAACGCCTGAGTTGAGAGACGTGGAAGACATCATGCACTCGGGAAAGATGTGGGGGTAGTTCCAACTGGTAGGCAACCTCTCCTCGTTTAGCGAGAATGCGAAAAGGATCAATGTGACAAGGAGCCAACTTGCGCTTGATACCGAAACGATGGGTACCCTTCAAAGGAGTAACCCGAAGGTAAGCCTTGTCGCCAACTTCATAAGCCACTTCCTTATGACGACGGTCATACTGGCTCTTTTGACGAGATTGGGCTGTTTTCAAATTCTCACGAATGATGCGAACTTGCTCTTCTGCCTCCTGGATCATGTCCGGTCCAAAGAATTGTCTTTCACCAGTTTCTGACCAGTTCAAAGGTGTTCGACATCTTCGTACATACAGAATCTCGAAAGGAGCTTTCTTGAGCCTGGATTGGTAGCTATTGTTATAAGCAATCTCGGTGAAAGGAAGACACTTCTCCCAATCCATACCGAATGAGATAACACAAGCTCTAAGCATGTCTTCGAGAATTTGATTGACCCGTTCCACCTGACCACTCGACTGAGGGTGGAAAGCGGTACTGAAGGAAAGATGGGTTCCCATGGCAGTCTGGAAACTCTCCCAGGAATGAGAAGTGAAAAGACTACCACGGTCTGAATTGATCTCTAGTGGAACACCATGAAGTGACACTATTCGAGAAATGTATAAGTCAGCAAGCTGGCTAGCAGTGATACTCTCTCGAACAGGAAGGAAGTGAGCCACTTTGGAAAGACGATCAACGACTACGAAGATAGCGTTATTCCCTTTCTTGGTCCTGGGAAAGGCGGTGATGAAGTCCATACCAACTTTATAACATTTCCACTTAGGAATGGCTAAAGGCTGAAGGCTGCCAGCAGGCCTTTGATGCTTTGCCTTAACGCGATGACAAACATCACAATTAGCAACGAAGTCGGCGATTTCTCTCTTCATCCTAGTCCACCAGAACCTCTGGCGTAGGTCCTGATACATCTTAGTACTACAGGGATGAATCGTGAGAGGGGATTCATGCGCCTCCTTAAGGATCAGTTGCCGAAGATGTTGCTTCTTGGGAACCACCAGACGGTTCTCGAAGAGAACAACACCTCGGTCATCTATAGAGAAACTACCAGCAATACCCTTGGCAATGTTTCTCTTGATCCCGGGAATCCCCGTATCATGCTTCTGGGCTTCTATGATATGTTCCACACGCGTAGGTTTCGCCACCAAGGTAGAAAGGAAACCGTGAGGAGCAATGTGAAGGTTAAGCTTACAGAATTCCTCATGGATAAGTGGTTGGCCCTGCTGCAACATAAGATTGTTGCAATAGGACTTATGACTTAGCGCATCAGCCATGACATTGCCCTTGCCTGGGGTGTAGGTAATCCCTAAGTCGTAATCTGATACCAACTCCAACCAACGTCTTTGCCTAAGGTTCAAATCTGGTTGGGTGAAGATATACTTGAGACTCTGGTGATCGGTGTAAATCTCGCAACATTTACCAAGAAGGTAATGTCGCAATGTCTTAAGTGCATAGACTACGACTGCAAGCTCTAGATCATGTGTAGGATAATTATCCTCATGTGGATGCAACTGTCGAGATGCATAGGCAATTGATACGTCTCCGTCGTATCTACTTTTCCAAACACTTTTGCCCTTGTTTTGGACTCTAACTTGCATGATTTGAATGGAACTAACCCGGACTGATGCTGTTTTCAGCAGACTTTCCATGGTGTTATTTATGTGCAGAAACAAAAGTTCTCGGAATGACCTGAAACTCCACGGAACATATTTTTGGAAAATATTAAAAATACTGGAAGAAGAATCCACGTCAGGGGCCCCACACCCTGTCCACGAGGGTGGGGGGCGCGCCCCCCTGCCTCGTGGGCCCCCTGACGCTCCACCGACCTCAACTCCAACTCCATATATTCATTTTTGGGGAGAAAAAAACTGAGAGAAGGATTCATCGCGTTTTACGATACGGAGCCGCCGCCAAGCCCTAAAACCTCTCAGGAGGGCTGATCTGGAGTCCGTTCGGGGCTCCGGAGAGGGGAATCCGTCGCCGTCGTCATCATCAACCATCCTCCATCACCAATTTCATGATGCTCACCGCCGTGCGTGAGTAATTCCATCGTAGGCTTGCTAGACGGTGATGGGTTGGATGAGATTTATCATGTAATTGAGTTAGTTTTCTTAGGGTTTGATCCCTAGTATCCACTATGTTCTGAGATTGATGTTGCTATGACTTTGCTATGCTTAATGCTTGTCACTAGGGCCCGAGTGCCATGATTTCAGATCTGAACCTATTATGTTTTCATGAATATATGTGAGTTCTTGATCCTATCTTGCAAGTCTATAGTCACCTACTATGTGTTATGATCCGGCAACCTCGAAGTGACAATAATCGGGACCACTCCCGGTGATGACCATAGTTTGAGGAGTTCATGTATTCACTATGTGTTAATGCTTTGGTCCCGTACTCTATTAAAAGGAGGCCTTAATATCCCTTAGTTTCCATTAGGACCCCGCTGCCACGGGAGGGTAGGACAAAAGATGTCATGCAAGTTCTTTTTCATAAGCACGTATGACTATATTCGGAATACATGCCTACATTACATTGATGAATTGGAGCTAGTTCCGTGTCACCCTATGTTATGACTGTTACATGATGAACCACATCTGGCATAATTCTCCATCACCGATCCAATGCCTACGAGCTTTTCACATATTGTTCTTCGCTTATTTACTTTTCCGTTGCTACTGTTACAATCATTACAAAACCCAAAAATATTACTTTTTCTACCGTTACCGTTACTTCCATACTACTTTGCTACTAAATACTTTGATGCAGATACTAAGTTATCCAGGTGTGGTTGAATTGATAACTCAACTGCTAATACTTGAGAATATTCTTTGGCTCCCCTTGTGTCGAATCAATAAATTTGGGTTGAATACTCTACCCTCGAAAACTGTTGCGATCCCCTATACTTGTGGGTTATCAAGACTATTTTCTGGCGCCGTTGCCGGGGAGCATAGCTCTATTCTTTTAGTCACTTGGGATTTATATCTGTTGGTCACTATGAAGAACTTGAAAGACGCTAAGACAAAAATTTATCCCTCAACTATGAGGGGAGGTAAGGAACTGCCATCTAGCTCTGCACTTGATTCACCTTCTGTTTTGAGTAAGCTTGCGACACCTAAACCTGCTTCTGCTATTCATTCTAATATGTCGCATGTTATTGATGATGCCACTTCTGCTATGCATGATACTTATGATGAAACTACTTCTATGCTTGATACTACTGTGCCACTTGGTGAATTTCTTGATGAACAACTTGCTAGGGCTAGAGAGAATGAAATTATTGAAACTGATAATATTGAAGATAGTGATGATGAAGACTCTCCCCCTAATAAATATGAATTGCTTGTTGTGGCTAAGGGTTATGTTCTGGATGAAGAATCTGCTAGAGCCATTCTTGCTTGCAATGATAGAAGTGATCTTATGAAATTATTAGCTAAATGGAAGCAGCAATCTCTTAATGCTAGAATGAAACCTGACCCTGCTTTTGCCACTTCACCTATCTGTGTTACTGATAAGGATTATGAATTCTCTGTTGATCCTGATATAATTACTTTGGTTGAATCTGATCCTTTTTATGGCTATGAATCTGAAACTGTTGTGGCACATCTTACTAAATTAAATGATATAGCCACCCTGTTCACTAATGATGAGAGAACCCGCTACCTTTATATCCTTCAAATATTTCCGTTCTCATTAAAGGGTGATGCTAAGATATGGTTTAATTCTCTTGATCCTGGTTGTGTGCGTAGTCCCCAGGATATGATTTATTACTTCTCTGCTAAATATTTCCCTGCTCATAAGAAACAAGCTGCTTTAAGGGACATATATAATTTTGTGCAAATTGAAGAAGAGAGTCTCCCACAAGCTTGGGGAGGCTTCTCCAACTACTTAATGCTTGGCCTGATCATCCTCTTATGAAAAATGAAATACTTGATATCTTTTATAATGGACTAACCGATGCTTCTAGAGATTACCTGGATAGTTGTGCTGGTTCTGTTTTCAGGGAAAGAACACCGGATGAAGCTGAAATTTTATTGAATAATATGTTGACAAATGAAAATAACTGGACACTTCCTGAGCCAATTCCTGAGCCTATTCCTAAACCAACTCCGAAGAAAAGAGGTGTTCTATTTCTCAGTCCTGAAGATATGCAAGAGGCAAAGAAATCTATGAAAGAAAAAGGTATTAAAGCTAAAGATGTTAAGAATTTACCACCTATTGAAGAAATACATGGTCTTAATTTACCGCCTGTTGAAGAAACATATGATCTTAATCCTTCACCTATTGAAGAAACACATGGCCTTGATAACCCGACACCGGTAGTAAAGGTAAATTCTCTCTATAGATTTGATGAAGGTGACATTCCTCACTATAAGTCTGCTAGACAATGCTTAGAAGAGTTTGATAATTTTATTGTCAAACAAGAAAACTTCAATGCTTATTTTGGTAGACAATTAAAATACAATTCCGATACGCTTGAACACTTGGGTGATTATATGTCTAGTGTTAAAGGTAAACTTAAACTCATTACTAAACATGCTTCTATGGTTACCACTCAAGTAGAACAAGTACTTAAAGCTCAAAATGATTTGCTCAATGAATTAAATAGTAAGAACAATGATTATGATATTAGAGTGGCTACTAGAACTGGTAAAATGACTTAGGAACCTTTGTATCCTGAAGGCCATCCTAAGAGAATTGAGCAGGATTCTCAAAGAAATAATTTAGATGCACCTGGCCCTTCTAAAAAGAGGAAAAAGAAAAATGATAGGACTTTGCATGCTTCTAGTGAACCTATTGCTGAAACACCTGAGAATCCAAATGATATTTCTATTTCTGATGCTGAAACACAATCTGGTAATGAACATGAACCTAATGAAAATGTTAATGATAATGTTCATGATGATGCTCAACATAGCAATGATAATGATGTAGAAATTGAACCTGCTGTTGATCTTGATAACCCACAATCAAAGAATCAATGTTATGATAAGAGAGACTTTGTTGCTAGGAAGCACGGTAAAGAAAGAGAACCATGGGTTCAGAAACCCATGCCTTTTCCTCCCAAACCATCCAAGAAAAAGGATGACGAGGATTTTGAGCGCTTTGCTGAAATGATTAGACCTATCTTTTTGCGTATGCGATTAACTGATATGCTCAAAATGAATCCTTATGCTAAATATATGAAAGAAATTGTTACAAATAAAAGAAAGATACCGGAAACTGAAATTTCCACCATGCTTGCTAATTATACTTTTAAGGGTGGAATACCTAAGAAACTTGGAGATCTAGGAGTACCAACTATACCATGCTCCATTAAAAGAAACTATGTTAAAACTGCTTTATGTGACCTTGGAGCCGGTGTTAGTGTTATGCCTCTCTCTTTATATCGTAGACTTGACTTGAATAAGTTGACACCTACTGAAATATCTTTGCAAATGGCTGATAAATCAACTGCAATACCTGTCGGTATTTGTGAGGATGTGCCTGTTGTGGTTGCAAACGTTACTATTTTGACGGACTTTGTTATTCTTGATATTCCCGAGGACGATAGTATGTCTATTATTGTTGGAAGACCTTTTTTGAATACTGCAGGGGCTGTTATTGACTGCAACAAAGGCAATGTCACTTTTCATGTTAATGTTAATTAGCATATGGTACACTTTCTGAGGAAACAACCTCAGGTCCACAGTATCAATTCTATTGGAAAAATTCCATTGATTATTTTTGGAGGTTTCAAATTTCTTCTTCCTACTGTCAAGAAGAAATATGATATTCTTATTATTGGGGATGTGCATATCCCCATTGAGGTAACATAGTGTCATTCAAAATTTCTCCGGTTCCATGTTATTCGGAATGAGTTTGTTAACAAGACTTGATCAATCTTGTTAGTGGATTCCTTTTGATGAGCATGAGATGGATGAAACTAGAAGGCACAACTTTCTGTACCCTCCTTTTACTTTCTGTTATTTAGTTGAAATAAAGTAAAAATAGTATTTTTCTGTCTGTTTTCTGATTTATCCATGCAATATAAAAATACCCCGAAAATAAAAGTTCTCCAAATGCCCTGAAAATGGAATATGATTTTTTCTGGAATATTTGAGAATATCTGGCACTAAGAACACAGCAGGGGGAGCAAGCACCTGGCCACGAGGGTCCAGGGCGCGCCCCCTGCCTCGTGGGCCCACGGTGGCTCCCCTCCACTTATTCCTGCACCCACATACTTCTTCCTCCCAAAAAAATCACCATCCAGCTCAAGCATGAGTTCTAGCTCATTTTACTGCGATTTTCGATCTCCTTGCTCAAAGCACCTCTCACAAAACTGCTTGGGGAGATTGTTCCTTGGTATGTGACTCCTCCATTGGTCCAATTAGTTTTTGTCCTAGTGCTCTATTCATTGCAAATTTGTGCTGCCTAGGTGACCATGTTCTTGAGCTAGCATGTCAAATTTATATGGTTCCAAGTGGTTCTAATGCATGATATAGGCTCTAGGCACTTGTAGGAGTAGTTGCTATCAATTTTGTTGAGCTTGGTTCACTTTTATTTGAAGTTACTAAAATTTTCAGAATTTTTTAGAAAATAATGAAGAGATTTTTGAGGGGCTCATCGAGCCAAAGCTCGAAGGAAAAGCAAAGTGAAGAAGCACAGAGGCCCAAATATAATTTGCCTCGCACCGCGGAGGTCCGGCCGTGTGGCCTTCCAATGATTTCTTGAGTGCAGCCAGGATTTATGATGATTTTTATGAATTGGCTGAGAATGCAGGCCTCACCGACTTCCTCCGCAACCAACGCGAACAGTATCTCTTACTCACCAATACTTTTGTGCAAAACTTCTACTATTATCCTAAGGAATCACCTCCTTCAGTAGAGTTTCATTTATATGATGTGGTTAAGAAGATGCCACTAGATAAATTTTGCAAGGTTCGGAAAATACCTTTTGAGGGTAGTTTAGAGGAACCACATCGTAAAGATGTGGACGGGTTTATTGACACTATTACTGTGGGGGAAACCAGGAAGGTTTCCGATGCAAGAATCACTAGCATACAATTTCCTGTTTTACGCTACTTTGCCATATTTGCTAGTCGTTGCTTAATTGGTCGCGGAAACTGTGGAAACCTTAGTGTTCCTGATATTATCATTTTGTTCCATGGTTTATTCTGCGATAACACTGTTAGTATGGGCGGTATTATTGCCAAACGGTTAAGTCTGAACCGTACAAAGGGCCCCATCTTTGGAGGTATTTACGCTTCACGCCTTGCTGCACATTATAACATACCTATTAGGCACTATGAAAAAGAAGAAAAAATGCTGCCCACTGCTTGTTTAGATTATAAGAGTATGGTAGCGCATGACTTTATTGTTAAGAATAGGAAAGGAGCACTTAAATACAAATTGTTCTTTGATAAACATCACCCTGAGACTATTACCTTGCCTGCTCCCTCCTTGTTTAATTTGTCTGCAGGTCCGTATCTCGTTCCGTTGGCAGCCATTCACACCTACCGGAACCCTACACCAGCCACGGAGCCGGAACCACAATTTGAACCTCCATGACAGTCTAATTACCAGTGGGATCTGGAGATGATTTCACACCAGTGGCAGTCAGAGTCTTCTTCATCTCAGTACGACCCCGGCTACAACTATGGATATCTGCCAAGCCATCCGTGGCCACAAACCAACTTAGGCCAAAAGCCTAAGCTTGGGGGAGTACGTATCTCTCACCGACATTACATTCATGTTCACACACTCACTGCTAGATGTCGGTGCTCATACTCTTTCACTGTAATATCCATGCTAGTTTATTTTCTTTTTCTTGCTTTCTTCTTGTGTGTTTAATAAACCTTAAGAAAAAAAAATAGTGTAGCTTTTAGTTAGTTTACTTTTCTTGCTGGAGTAGTAATAATTAAAAAGAAAACCCAAAAAGATTTCCCGTTCTTCTTTTGCTTGTTGGGAGCTTTCCCGTGTAAATAGTTTTATTTCTTTTATTTTCTTTGGGGGTCGATAGGAGAAGACCATAATGAAATTATTGAAGTGGCTCTCATATGCATTATTGTTGATTTAACCAAGAGCCCATATTGCCTTGTCTTCTCCTATTTATTGAATGCTCGCAGATTCCAGCTTAGTCCAATGCACATGAACTCTTATTATTTTCACATCGTTCGGTCGTGCAAGTGAAAGGCAATTATGACGATATATGATGGACTGATTGAGATGAGAGAAGCTGGTATGAACTCGACCTCTCTTGTTTTTGTAAATATGATTAGTTCATCGTTCCTGATTCAACTTATTATGAATAAACATGTTTGCAATGACAATTAGAGATTATAGTTGCTTATGCCATGCTTGATTAGCTATGAGTTATAATGGTTTACCTTCCGTGCCAACATGCTATTAAAATGGTTGTGATGTGGTATAGTGGGGTGGTGTCCTCCTTTGAATGATTTAAGTGACTCGACTTGGCACATGTTCACACATGTAGTTGAAACAAATCAACATAGCCTTCACGCTATTTATGTTCATGGTGGATTATATCCTACTCATGCTTGCACTCAGTGTTCATTAATTTTGATGCATGTTCATGACTGTTGTCGCTCTCTAGTTGGTCGCTTCCCAGTCTTTTGCTAGCCTTCACCTATACTAAGCGGGAATACTGCTTGTGCATCCAATCCCTTAAACCCCAAAGTTATTCCATATGAGTCCACCATACCTTCCTATATGCGGTATCTACCTGCCGTTCCAAGTAAATTTGTATGTGCCAAACTCTAAACCTTCAAATGAAATTCTGTTTTGTATGCTCGAATAGCTCATGTATCAACTAGAGTTGTTCGTATCTTCCATGCTAGGCGGGTTATTCTCAAGAGGAGTGGACTCCACTCCTCACTCAGGAGAAAATGGCTGGTCACCGGGATGCCCAGTCCCATGCTTTATGCAAAATCAAATCAAAATAATTGCAAACAAAACTCCCCCTGGGACTGTTGTTAGTTGGAGGCACTCGTTGTTTCGAGCAAGCCATGGATTGATGCTTGTTGGTGGAGGGGGGTATAAACTTTACCATTCTGTTTGGAAACCGCCTATAATGTGTGTAGCATGGAAGATATCGCCATCTCTTGGTTGTTATGTTGACAATGAAAGTATGCCGCTCAAAATATTATTTATCTCTATTTCAAAATCGAGCTCTGGCACCTCTACAAATCCCTGCTTCCCTCTGCGAAGGGCCTATCTATTTACTTTTATGTTGAGTCATCACCCTCTTATTAAAAGGCACCAGCTGGAGAGCACTGCTGTCATTTGCATCCATTATTATTAATTTATATTGGGTATGACTATGATTGGATCTCTTTTACCATGAATTACAATGTCTAGTCAGTCCTTGGTCTTTAAAGGTGCTCTGCATTTATGTTTTGCGGTCTCAGAAAGGGCTAGCGAGATACCTTCCTGTTATATCATATCATGATTGTTTTGAGGAAGTGTTGTAATCCGAGATTTATTATTATTGCTCGCTAGTTGATTGTGCCATTGATATGAGTAAACATGAGACTTAAGAGTTATTGTGAATGTGGTTAGTCATAATCTTTGCTGAAAACTTGAATGCTGGCTTTACATATTTACAACAACAAGACCAAACAGAGTTTGTAAAAGTTTTTCTTTATCACTTTTAGTTTATCAACTCAATTGCTTGAGGACAAGCAAATTTTTAAGCTTGGGGGAGTTGATACGTCTCCGTCGTATCTACTTTTCCAAACACTTTTGCCCTTGTTTTGGACTCTAACTTGCATGATTTGAATGGAACTAACCCGGACTGACGTTGTTTTCAGCAGACTTTCCATCGTGTTATTTATGTGCAGAAACAAAAGTTCTCGGAATGACCTGAAACTCCACGAAACATATTTTTGGAAAATATTAAAAATATTGGAAGAAGAATCCACGTCAGGGGGCCCACACCCTGTCCACGAGGGTGGGGGCGCACCTACCCTCCTGGGCACGCCCCCTGCCTCGTGGGCCCCCTGACGCTCCACCGACCTCAACTCCAACTCCATATATTCACTTTCGGGGAGAGAAAAAATCAGAGAGAAGGATTCATCGCGTTTTACGATATGGAGCCGCCGCCAAGCCCTAAAACCTCTCGGGAGGGCTGATCTGGAGTCCGTTCGGGGCTACGGAGAGGGGAATCCGTCGCCGTCGTCATCATCAACCATCCTCCATCACCAATTTCATGATGCTCACCGCCGTGCGTGAGTAATTTCGCCGTAGGCTTGCTGGACGGTGATGGATTGGATGAGATTTATCATGTAATCGAGTTAGTTTTGTTAGGGTTTGATCCCTAGTATCCACTATGTTCTAAGATTGATGTTGCTATGACTTTGCTATGCTTAATGCTTGTCACTAGGGCCCGAGTGCCATGATTTCATATCTGAACTGTTATGTTTTCATGAATATATGTGAGTTCTTGATCCTATCTTGCAAGTCTATAGTCACCTACTATGTGTTATGATCCGGCAACCCCGAAGTGACAATAACCAGGACCACTCCCGGTGATGACCATAGTTTGAGGAGTTCATGTATTCACTATGTGTTAATGCTTTGGTCCGGTACTCTATTAAAAGGAGGCCTTAATATCCCTTAGTTTCCATTAGGACCCCGCTGCCACGGGAGGGTAGGACAAAAGATGTCATGCAAGTTCTTTTCCATAAGCACGTATGACTATATTCGGAATACATGCCTACATTACATTGATGAATTGGAGCTAGTTCTGTGTCACCCTATGTTATGATTGTTACATGATGAACCACATCCGGCATAATTCTCCATCACCGATCCAATGCCTACGAGCTTTTCACATGTTGTTCTTCGCTTATTTACTTTTCCGTTGCTACTGTTACAATCACTACAAAACCCAAAAATATTACTTTTGCTACCGTTACCGTTACTTCCATACTACTTTGCTACTAAATACTTTGCTGCAGATACTAAGTTATCCAGGTGTGGTTGAATTGACAACTCAACTGCTAATACTTGAGAATATTCTTTGGCTCCCCTTGTGTCGAATCAATAAATTTGGGTTGAATACTCTACCCTCGAAAACTGTTGCGATCCCCTATACTTGTGGGTTATCAGCAATCACATGACGATCCTGCATAAGAATGCAACCTAGTCCCTGTCGTGAGGCGTCGTAGTAGATAACAAAGTCTTTAGTGAAATCCGGTGGCACAAGTATGGGAGCAGAAGTCAGGCGTCTTTTCAGTTCCTGAAAATTGTACTCACACTGTGGGGACCACTCAAACTTTTTATCTTTCTTGAGAAATTCCGTGAGGGGTTTGGCCACCTTAGAGAAGTTTTCAACAAAGTGGCGACAATAACTAGCTAGACCACGGAAACTCCTAACTTGTTTAACCGTTTCAGGCGGAGTCCAATCAAGAACGGCCTGAACTCTCTCGGGATTGACAGCAATGCCCTTACCAGAGATCACGTGGCCGAGGTAGGTCACTTCTGGAAACCAAAATTCGCACTTGGAGAACTTGGCATAAAGGCGGTGCTCTCTGAGTTTTCTAACACAAGTCTAGGATGTTCGGCATGCTCTTCCTCGTTCTTCGAGTAAATAAGGATATCATCAAGGTAAACCATGATGAACTTATCTAAGTACTCCATGAAGATCGAGTTCATCAAGCGGGAGAATGTAGCTGGAGCATTGGTTAGACCAAAGGACATAACGGTGTACTCGTACTGGCCATAACGAGTGACAAAAGCCATCTTAGGAATGTCCCCGTTTCTAATCTTGATTTGGTGGTAGACTAACCTCAAATCCATCTTGGAAAAGACTGAGGATCCAGCGAGCTGATTATATAGGTCGTTGATCCTGGGGAGCGGATACTTGTTCTTTATCGTGACCAAATTAACGGGACGATAATCTACAACCATCCGATCCGTACCATCCTTCTTCTTGACAAAGAGGACGGGGCAAGCCCAAGGAGAAGAACTAGGATGGATGAAACCCTTTTGCAAGGACTTATCAAGTTGTTTCTTAAGCTCGGCTAGTTCTAGGGGTGCCATCTTGTAAGGTCTCCTAGAAATTGGTGCGGTTCCTGGGATAAGATCTATGACAAACTCTACATCCCTGTCAGGTGGAATACCTGGTAGTTCCTCTGGAAAGACATCCGGAAAGTCACGGACTACCGGGATATCTTCAATGTCCGGAAGAGGGCTATCATTAAGAGAATAGAGCTGACGCTTTGCAACTCTAGTGGAGACAGTGACTATCTTGCCAGATGGATGTGTAAGTTGAATAGACCTGGTGTAACAATCAATCTTGGCATAATGATCTTTCATCCAGTCCATACCCAAGATGATGTTAATATCTGTAGACTTGAGGGCTATAAGTTATGCAAGGAATACAAGTCTATCGACAAGGATTTCATTACCATCGCTTACACTAGAAGTTTGCCATTTGGATCCAGGAGTTTGAATGACTAGTGGAGAGGGCATATCACAAAATGATATGTTGTGCAAGCTGGCATAGCTTTCAGAAATGAAGGAGTGAGATGCTCCAGTATAGAACAGAACCGATGCTGGATGACAGTTGACAAGGAGTGTACCAAGAACGACATCCGGATCATCATGAGCGTCTTTAGCTGAGACGTGATGCACACGTCCACGTTCTGTGGGAGCTGACTTGACACTGATCATCTTGCGTGATGGCTTATCACGTCCAACAGACTTCTCGGGCTGGGGTGGAGCATAGTTGGTTTGAGAGCAGTCACGTGCATAGTGTCCTGGCTCTCCGCATGTGAAGCAAGTCCCTGAAGTAGGATGTGGACCCGCATTGACAAGCGGTCTACCAATAGGCCTGGGTGTAGCATATGACTGAACTGGGTGAGGCGCCACATAAGATGGCCTCGGTGAATATCCGGGTGTAAGAGCGGAGTTCGGAACCCAAATCCGGCGCTTCTGAGAACTAGAACCGGAGGAAGAAACCAAATCACGGGTGTGCTTACGAGACTCCTCGTAAGTGAGCTGAGCTGTCTCCGTATTGATGGCCTTGTTCACAAGAGCCTGGAATGTATTGCAATGGTGCAAGTGGAGATCATGACGGAACTTGGGGTTGAGACCCTTCCGGAACCTAGCCTGCTTCTTGGCGTCTGCGGACACTTCTTCTGTAGCATAACGGGCGAGGTTCTAAAACTCTCTACTGTAAGCATCAACAGCCAGCTTACCCTGGGTGAAACTACAAAACTCTTCTCTCTTGCGGTCAATGAGAGCATGAGGAATGTGATGCTCGCGAAAGGCCTCAGTGAAATCTCTCCAGGTAGGAATCTGACCAGCTGGAAGCATACCCTCATAGTTCTGCCACCAAAGACTATAAGGACCTTCCAGGTGATATGCAGCATAGGTGACCTTGTCACCTTGAGCTACGTTCACAGAACGCGGCTTGTGAGTGATACTACGGAGCAAGTCATCTGCATTGAGTGGCTCAATGGAATGATGGAAGGTAGGTGGTTTCAGACCAATGAAATCATAGATGGTCGCTGACTCTTTGCACTGGGGTGCGGTGTTCTCCTCGATACGTGCTAACAAGCGGTTAGACTCACGCTTGTTCCTCTCCATCTCTAACATGAAGTCTGCCAACGAAGATTGGTCGGGAGGATCCTCATCCCTACCATCTCCGTGGTTCAGGCTACGAGCAACAGAACTTTGGTTAACTGACGACATCCTGAGAAACGAAACCAAGGACGGAGTCAACATCAACTATAGGATGCAGTATATAGCATAAGGAAATTAGTATCTCTCAAACTCCTAGGACAATTCCGGCAGCATAACGGCAGTAAAATGCTCAAAATGAGACATCCTGCTATGATGGGGTAGTACTATACTCAACATCATCACTCAAGGTTCTGTGATAGTACTAAACAACTACACCGGAAGTACTTGAAAACTGGAATATGACTCTGATCAACCAATCCTAAGAGACTACGGAGTAGTAACTCGTGATCCTGATAGACGGAAGAGAAAGCCTAGTTCCTTAACCCTGTAGGAAAGATAGGATGACTCAGATTAGAAGGGCATGAGGTATAAGGAGTAAAAAGAGCCTTACGTTCCCTTCCACAATCAATTCCCCTATATAACTAAGAATTTCTAGACTCAACTTCGACCAGTTTGGCTTGGTAATCCTACAGGCAGTTAGGCTCTGATACCAAAAGCTGTCGGGACCCCGATCCTAAGTCACACCGATCTAGCATGTAACACATCATATCACTTTGCGGCCTCACGCACGGTATTCCCACGGGTGCCACCTTACCTGGCCCGGGACCGTTTGCACCTTTTGGCTCATGTGTATGATAGTGTTGCTAGCATCCATATGACAAAGAACCCGGGCCGACATGACTAGTCGTAAACCACAAATGGCACTAACTTACAGGGACATGCATACATGACCCAGCAACGAACGTGTCGGTTATCAGCGAGTGAATCCGGGCTGTAGCAGCTGGGCTAACAGGACTCCGAAGAATCCGGGCTGTAGCAGGCTAACAGGACTCCGGTAGACACCGCGTGACATTTCCCCGAAGGGACACACACAGGAACGAAGAAGGACACATGCCGGCTAGCCTAAGTGTTCCGGAGCAGTAGCAAGCTACCATGGCTCAGTGGAAGCACTAGAGGCTACCAAGGATAAACAACTAGGTTGTCGGATCCCACACATAGCAATACACATTACACGTACGCATAACATGCAAGTACATGCTGTACAACATGGCATCACAACATAACTCGACAATTCATATAGATAAAGGCCCAGAAGAGCCACATAGCATTTAATACAAACAGGGGTCTCATGACCCATCATTCAGAGCATACAAGCAACGGAAGCATTACATGTCTGAGTATAGACAACTAAAAGAAAAAGGCTGAGAAGCCTGACTATCTACAAGACCCTCCCAAGGGTACAAGATCGTAGCTGAGGTAACAAGCTACCAGTCGAAGTCCAAGCGGAACTACTAGTGAGACAGATGTCTCATCTGCAAAACATAAATAAAGCAAACGTGAGTACAAAGGTACTCAGCAGGACTTACATCAGATCCTATCATACATGCATTAGTATCAAGAAGGCAATGTGGGGTTTGGCTGCAGCAAGCCAGCTTTGACTCAGTGGCTATCCTCTTCTACGACTATAGGTAACTTCTTTGAGGTGAGAAAGCGCACACGAGTCCACTAATCACCACATCAATACACTACTATGGATTCATTCCCGTCTCCCTACAGGAAGGCCATCCATAGCACTCGCACTTGTCTTGAGCATTTTAGAGTATCCACTTTAAGTTGTCTATGTACCACGTAAGCATCCAAGAAGTCCATAACCGCGGACCCGGCTATTCGAATAGATCATGTTAACCCTGCAGGGGTGTACTTCTTCACACATGCTCTCGCCACTTACCGCCATGTACACGTCATGTATCTCGGCAACCTTCAAGCGGAAGCCTGGCGAGGGTGTCAGCCACGACCTAACTAACCACACAAGACTCTAGTCCAGGTTTATCGCCTATTCGGGTTCCATCCGCAAGGAGATCCGTCCGGGGTGTCGCTCACGGCCCCAAACGATGTGAGCAGAGTTCCCAAGCCCACCATCCGGGTGCCACTTGGTACACCATGCCACCTGTGCCTAGTCTGTCCCAAGCCCACCCTGCCGGGTGCCACTCGGTAGAAAAATAGCACTACCTACAAACACCAGAAACTAGTTGCAACTCCCACTACAAAAAAATACACTTCTGTGATGATACATGTTTGTCACAGTAGGTCGCGTTTCTTTCATGCATGTACATCCATGATAAATTTATGACAGAATCAAGATAGTCATACCTGTGCTGTCGTAGAAGTGTTCCATGACATTGCCAAAATTATCATCACGGAAGTGTCCAGTTCCATGATGATAAATCACGCGTCACAGAAGTGCTTTCGTCAAGGGTGACCGACACGTGGCATCCACCGTAACGGAACGCCGTTAAGATGTCGGGTCGGGTTTTGGATCCGATATCCCATTAACAGCCCCGACCAATGGGAATTTTCCACGTGTAAAATCATCATTGGCTCGAGGAAACACGTCTCGGCTCACCGTTGGGACAGATGTCATCCGCTCATTGGACCGAAGGCGCCTATGATACGGGGACACGTGGCACGGCCCAACAGAGGCCCATTCCTATGAAAAGGCCGGCCCGTTTGACTTGGTCAAAAGGTGGCGGGCCGGCCCACGGAAGCCTGTTAACGGCCTGTTCGCATATAGCCCATTTACAGCCCGCTAACCCAGGGCCCGTTATGCCCTATCCGAATTAGGCCCAGTAGCGTCATCTGGGCCGTCCAATATGATTCAGCCCATTTTAACTTCCGGCCCATGTGTGGCCCATGACTTCTTTCGGCCCATATGAGGACCTTTGTAACTCTTGGCCCATTAATGGCCCGTGGTGAAACTGGCCCGTAATGAACAGTGTATCACTTTATACCCATTAACGGCCCGTTATTCCAATGGGCCGTTTCCAGCCCAAGTTATCTTTTGGCCTTCTCAGGGCCCCTTGATTGTTGGGCTCATTTGCAGCATTCGGTTACATACGACCCGTTACTGTCATTTTCTGCTTGTGGGCCAAATTCAGCCCGTCGTTACAGTCGGCCCGTTTGCGGACCGTTAATACGTTGGGCCGTTTTCATGTCAAAAAAACCCGTTGGGCTGTTTTCATAGAGTTATCAAATACGGCCTATTAACGGCCCGTTATGGTCCACGAATAGTACGGCCCATGATTGGCGAAATGATGATACGCCCCGTAGAAGGCCCATGGATCCTACGGCCCGTATGAGGCCCATGGATAGTACGGCCCATAGAAGGCCCATGGATCGTACGACCCGTAGAAGGCCCATGGACCCTAAGGCCCGTATAGAAGGCCGATGGATCCTACAGCCGGACGAAGGCCCATGGACCCTATGGCCCGTAGAAGGCCCATGGACCCTAAGGCCCGTATAGAAGGCCGATGGATCCTACGGCCGGACGAAGGCCCATGGATCATACGGCCTGCAGGAGGCCCATGGTTACAACAGTCCGTGTGTTGCCATGATTATTTTGGCCTAGTTACCAAAAATAGGCTATTGTGGCCACTAGAAAAAAACAGAAAAAGAACTGTAGTGACTACAAGCAAACAACTAAACAAGACAATAAGGAAATAAATAAGCAAGCAATTAACTCTAGCCTATTACCGCTATTACACATATTACATCCACTGGGTATCAAAGTTCGCCACCAGTGCAAATATAGGGAACAAAGCAGCACATTACATACACTGGCCGTCAAAATTGGCCACCAGTGCAAATAAACGCGGCAACAAAACAAGAGCATAACTGAAACAACTTCAGAAGAGCTGAAGAAACGTTATCCTGGGTATCCACCATGCTGGCAATAAGCTTAGCAAGCTGATTAGCTTTGTCCTGTTTGGCGCTAAAATCCTCCAACGCTTGTTGTTGCACCAGAAAGTATGCATCTGAATGCTCCAGGGACTTCCGCAGTCCTTCCGCTTCTTGTCGCAGCACAGCTGATCGATGTCTTTCAGCTTGTAGTTGAGACTCAAGAAACCGAACTGATTCAGACAGTGAGTTTGAATAGCTTGTGCAAGCGGTAGTGGCCAGTAACTCGAACACTAAACCAAGACAGGACTTTGGGGTTGTCTCGCTGTCTTCAAGATAGTCTTCCTTAGCTGTTTTATCAGCTTTGTTGGAGACCAACAAGGATGTGTCACTATCCTGAACCTTATCTGCATTACTTCCTTTACGATTGCTTAATAAGGCACTCGTCTCCAATATTCTGTCAGCATTCTAAAAGAAGAAACAAGCAGACACATAACAAGTTTAGCATGTACTAGTATATGAAACTCATTTCGGTGAACCAGTTCATTAGTAAGGTGGACAGGATTAAACTACCAAGTCTTCTATTGCCAAGTACTAGTACATAATAAAAGCATCAAACAAACATATATCTATGTCCTATGGTCACTGCATTGTCAAAATAGAGACACGGTTCAAATCATAGCAGTTCAAGACAAAGCAGCAGTGAAAGAATACAAAGTGTGGGAAACTACATGGCACAACAAGATTTCAGATGGGTACCACGGGTCTACATGTACAACAACACTATTGGCTCTGTTGTGATGCTAGTAATGTGCATGATATGAAAGTCAACTGTATACACAATTGAAATTGAAATCAACAAAGCTATTGATAAGAGCAAACCTGTTAAAGAAACATGCGTGAACATACCTGCTGTGCCATTGGAGTTTCAATTGGATCCTTCAATTTAAAAATAAGTTTGTATGAGTAAATACAGTGATACAAGAGCAAAGCAATCATAGTTAAAAAAGGCGCGCCTAAGCGAGCGCTTAAGCGCGCCTAGGCTCTAGGCGTTGGCAAAACGCATTGTGCATAACTACGCATAATCTGTGAATAACTGCGCATAAGCATGCGCTTTGGTCAGTAAAGCGCAAGGCGGTGGCAAAACGCACAATTAACGCCGAGCGCTTTTTTGAACTATGATAGCAATGGAATCTTAAATTAGAACAGTTGTTCTTCAGGTTTAGGCACTTGTTCTACATGAACAGAGTACAGTAAGACGCAAGAATATAATACTTAAAAATAGAAAATGAGCTCATAGACCTTACCACATTCTTGGTTCGGGACCAGTACAGAACAAGGCGTTCCCAGTCATCGTCCAGTAAATGTGTCTCAGGAGAACGTAAGGGAATTTGATGAGTTTCTTTGCCGGTGAAGTACGTTTTCTTCAGGTAATTCCGATACTGCCACCAAGCATTCTTGAAGATAGCAGAGGTATTAGCACAGGTTACCTCATCCTGAGTTTCCAAATCGGTCCTTCTCTATAGAGAAAAATGGGAAAATTTGCTGTATTATAACCATCATGGAGGTAGGATGTATGGGACGAAGCAAAGTAATTGCCATGAATAACATTACTTACACATAACTCCTGGACAAACACCTGCAACTGGCATTTTCCTTCATCTTCAGTATAATATTTCCAAGATGGGAAGATACGCACATACGATTTAATAACATCAAATGCGATAGATGCTAAACTACGACTGGCTGGTTGTGCTTCCTCCACAGGAATAGGCGTACTAACTGGTGGAGTTGGGGTTCGCCGTGATAGTACTCGCCCTTTGGGCACTGGAGCTGCCTTACTAACTGCTCTTGTTTGGGAGCTCTGTGGTGGAGATGGTGCTGTGTCAACAGGAACTGGGTTACTATCGGCTGGGGTTGGGGTTAGATTGGGTGAAGCTGGTTCTCTGTCCATCGCAATAGGGGTACAATCTGCGAGAGTTTGGGTTATGTGTGGTAGGGCTGGTTCTTGTGCATGTACAACCGGGGTGCTATCTCCACCAAGAGGTAGCACTGTTTTATTTGAAGACTGTGTTTTTAGTCCGCTAGATACTGGCATCACCCGCTCCAATTCAAATGGCTGATAAACAGGAAACATAGTTGAATGTAAGACATTGTATGAGAGACAGATGCAATAGATAGTGTGGAAAAAAGAGGGCATGAAATAGTTGACATGTATATTGTTTAACTAAAACGGATGGCATGACATAATTTCACATATATGATGTCTATCTAAACTGGATAGCATAGCATAACATAATTCAAAGATATGATGAATAACTAAACAGGATCGCATGACATAATTCACCTACATGTTATCTAAGTAATCAGGATCGCATCATTTAGTTCACATATGTGATTTATATGCTAAACAGAGGGCAATCGATATGATGTCTGAACTAAGAACATGGTGTTGAATATTGTGTATATGATGTCTAAACTATGCAATGCAAGACACCGTATGCATGATATGAGCAGTATAACCGTGCCAAGTTAGAGCATACACCTCAGTGAGGGAATAGGACTGGTCATCTGTCTCTGAATCCATCTATGAGGAGCTATCGGGACCCAACAAGAGATCTGCTTCGATAGGTAGCACTGTCTGCTCTGAAGGCCTTGTTTTCACTCCAGATTTTTCCATCTCCCAGCCAAATGCCTGATTCATAGGAAGAATAGTTTAATGTACAAACATTGTCGACAAATGGAAATGTAATGAAGAAAAGGATGGGCAAGATATCATTCAAATATATGATGCCTGGTTAAACAGGATGGCATTGCACATTTCACATATATTATGGCTGGCTAAAAGACACGCGACTGCATAATTCCCATATATGATATAGAAACTAAACAGGTAGCATTACAGAACATGTCTAAACTAAGCAGATGACATATATGATGTCAAAAGTAGGCACTGCAAGGCAACATATGCATGATATGACTAACATCATCATGCCAAGGTAGAGCAAACACCTTGGGGGGTAAATAGGAGTGGTCAGCGGCGTCTGAATCCGCCTCAGAACAGATATCTTCCTCTGGATTACAATCTGGAGAGGGGTGGGGAGGGTTTGCCATTGAACCCACCATGGAGCGATGTCTACATGACATTGTATTGCCGCGCAAAACTCTTCTCTTTTTCTCTACATGTTCAGCATGACTGTGTACAATATCTGACATGCATACGAAAAAAATATGGTGAGATTATGTAAGGAGAGCATGCAGAAATTTAGAGTGATGGTAACAACCAGTGGATCGACGTTTTTCCGTTGAACCAAAATAGCCCTAATGGATCGACGTGAACGTATAGTAATAAGTGATGCAACAAGTGTACAACCTCTTTGCCGTAGCCGTGTCGACCTCAGCATCATTGGGTTGGTCGCTGAAGCAGTTGAGGCAGAGGTGGCTGTCGGAGGTGTGGAGGAAGATCTGAGGAATCTGTAGACGGCATCCAGGGCACAGCTCTGTTGTGATGGATCGTTCTGTCGTTGGAGCAGCTCCGGTGAGCCGTAAGACGTCAAGGCTGAAGCAGCACAAGACAGACATCGTCAATCTCAAGTGGGATTCTAATAGCGTCTCCAATAGATGATGTAAAATGGATGTAAAATTAACATCACCAAAAACCACCTGACTACAACAGAGGAGGTAAAAACTGTTGACTCTGAACTGAACAGTCGAAACTAAAATTTACTGTGGAATCTGAATGCTACTGTCGAAACTGAACGCAATGGTAGCAGAGAGGCACTTGACTTGTAGTTTAGGGAGGGCCTGCAGTTCATCTTCAACCTGCACCCCCCTGAGCCGCCAGCCCCCACCGGCCGAACCGCCGGCCCCCGCGCCGCCTCGCCGCCCCGAAACAACTCGCCACCGCCGCCCCGGCCAGCCCTCTAGGCCCCCCGCCCCCACCCTGAAGCCTAAGATAGATAGTGGGGTACCTCTCCGGTGAGCCCCCGTCCCCGCTGCGGGTGGTTCTTCCTTAACTCCGGCGAGCCCCCCAACCCCTGAAAATCGACTGACCCAAAAGTCGATTCAGTCGACTGAAGTGTGGCTTAATCAGAGCAGAGCAGCAGCACGAGCGAGGCGGAGAGCAGCAGCAGCAGCTGGGCGAGCGAGCGATCGAGCGAGAGCCGGAGCAGCAGCAGCAGCGCGAGCGAGCGAGCTAGAGCCGGAGCAGCAGCAGCAGATCCGGCTGGTATGGACGCTGCCGCCGAAGGGGCCTCGCACTGGGGGAGAGCCACCGTGGAGATGTCGCCCGCGGCGCCGGCTTCAAGGTAGCCGCTCCATGGGGGTGCGGGATGGAGCACCGTCGGCGCCGGGAGGTCGAGTTAAGGAGAAGGTGCGATGCGATGAGTGTACAACCTTTTTGGTGGCGCCGAGTAGGCCTCGGCTTCGTCCGAGGAGTCGGTGAGGATGCTGCGGTTCCGGTGGAGCAGGTTAAGGCGGTGCTGTGGGGATGGAGCAGCCGCGATAGACGAGGCGATCGTCAGAGCAGCTCCTTGGAGGTGGAGGACGGGGCGGCTGAACCGGCGGGACGGCGAGATGGACGACGGATCCTCATCCGGGGAGGTGGACGAGGGACGTTGAGCTGTTGCGGTGGACGACGTCGTCGGGGAAGAGGCTCCGGCTGGGCAGCGGTGATGTGGCGGACGGAGGAGGGTGGGGTTTCGCGGCTGGAGCGGAGAGGTTATGGCGGCCTGGGATTTCGAATGGCGAAAAGGGGGCGATGGGAGGGGGTGAAGCATGACTTAGGGACGCGCTTGTCCAAAATGTAGGGTGTGTTACAAAAGTACCCCCCACCGATTTGAACTAGCGGCCCTTTCGGCTCAGGGTTAGAAGGGGGATTTCACGTGTCAGGATTTGGTAGCTGGAGGGAGTTTTCGCGCGCGTTGTAATTTCGGGATAGCAAGGCGCGGGTTGTGAAGGCGCTAGTTTTGGGAGCACGATATCTGAATTTTCGGGATATAACAAGACGCGGGTTGAATTTTAGGGACAAGCCTAACGTGTAGTAATATTGTACTTGTACGTACCAAATCAATTCGCACTTCCCTCAACCAAAAAGAAAACGAAAAAAAAAACTAGTCACACCACACAAAGAGAGAGTCTTGCCCCGTTTTACTATACAAATGCTATTCAAAGCTACTCCCTCCTTCCATCTATATAGGGCCTAATGCATTTTTCGATGCTAACTTTGACCAAATATTAGAGCAATGATATATGACATGCAACTTACGGAAGGCACACAGTTAAATTCGTCTGTGAAAGGTTCTTTCAATGATATAATTTTCACATTGTGCATGTCATGTACTATTAATCTTGTCAATAGTCAAAGGCGGTCTTAAAAATCTCATTACGCCCTATATAGATGGAAGGAGGGAGTATGAATCCATGTTATGTCCGATTAAATTTTTTCGCTTGCTGTATAATGCATGTAACCTACTCATACCAACATTTTAGTGCATTCCAATTGTCTATACTACCGCTGCAATTTGAACTAAATTTGAATTCGTTTCTATATTTCAATAAGAATCTACAATCATGATTGTTGCCAACTTCAACCATCATAGTTTCCTTGCTATCCGCCAGATATAAATCGGACGGCCTATAATGCAGGATGGCAGGCACACCATCATCAACAACTCCTTTTTTTATAAGAGTAGAGATAAAATATATTAAATGTAGTATAACATGTTCATAACCACACCATGTGTATCACTGTTATATATATTCACACATGCGTCGGTTTGAAACACTATGATAAATTCTTCAAATATCCGAATTCGCTTTTTATAATGAAGTATATATGATCTCTATTCGTCTTTTACACCCACACAACCCTCTTATCTTTGTAGCTAGCGCTAAATTTCTCTTGTGCATGCACACGCCCGCATCCCTCTCACCCTCCCTCAGCATTCTCTAGCTCCATCGCGCAAATTCGTCTTTTCACTTTAGGTCATTCACCCACGGTGTGTGTAGGCCCCCAGCTCCTTCTTTACGGCACACATCGATCGATATGCCTCTCTAGCCAGGTGTGCCTAGCACAAACACAAGCTTCCCCTCTTCTCTTGTCACCGTCCATGCCTCACTCCCACCACTCTTTTCATCGTTCTCGTACTCGCACACTCCTCCCCCTCGATATAGTATGCCTCTCATACCACCTCCTACATGCATCCCTCTCTCTCTATCCTTCTCCTCGTGCCTCATTTGCTTCTAACACACACATGCATGTATACCGATCGATCTCCCAACATATACCTAGATCGACTTTAACTACCCCCCCCCATCGATCGACGTACGTCACAAGTTATGTCTCTCCTTTCTCTAACAAAGGGCGATTGATCTTCCTATGTAGTTACGTATGCTTACCACAGCCACATCGTCCCCCCTCATCATTCGTGCATGCCTCCTGACCCGTCTCTCACACGCACGTGCACAGACAACAAGCAGCCATCTCCTCTCTTATTGATATTGCGGGCGTGCCCTCCGTTTGTCTAGCAAGCCTATCCCACCATTTGTTAGAAGCAACTCCACTACCACCCCCTCCAACACTCTAGCTCTGTCTCTCTCCCAACCTTATTCCTCTCCTGCACATATGCATGGATGCCGATCGATCTCCCTTAATACATGAGGCAGATCGATCTCCATAATACATGAGGTAGGCCTCTCTCCTCCTCCACACATATACCAGCCATTGTACCTCTATAGTTAATTGGGCCTCCCTCTTCCCCCACCACACACCGATAGTCGAGCGCTGCAGGTAGGTATCCATGCCACAGAGACAAACTGCACATGTCCCATCTCACGTTCCAGTAGGCCAGCCACTCTATATCTTTGACGTGGGCACACACAAATTCGATGGCACTCTTTATCGATCGCGCTCGCACACACACACACATCATCCCTCTCTTCGATTCTATGGACACCTCAAGCCGATGATACCTCCACTCTCTTCTCGTGGATCGCCCCCTCTATATATATGTTATATCCAGGACTCTATTTCACACACATTGCATATGTTACATTTTTGATTGACCCCCCCCCCCAAAAAAACTCTCAAGAACCCACACACTATATCTCTCTAGGTTTGTATCTCTCTCACACAACCCCACGTAGGTGGTGTACGTATACAAGAAGAGAATAGGTGCACCGTGCACGTACTCACGCTTCGTGCCCAGCCACACCCGCGCGGGTACACTGTGGAGCTCATTTCTTTACGAAATGGCAGCCCAGGTGCTAATTTGAACGCCTGTAGCGGTTGTTTACCTAGGGAGGTCGTGTACCACGCGTGCACGAAACAAAGTTCGACTTGACGCGTTGCCGCGTTATTTTTAAATAAAGTTATAGAGCTCAATGGCACGTACATAGAATATAAAACGATTTTTATGGAGAAAAAGGTAGTCCGCTCACTATATACAATGGAGCCTGCCTGCCTGGTTTGTCGCTCTTCAGAGTATCTCACACAAGGCTGCGGTGGCCTCTCTCTCTCTCACCGTTGGTCACTGATCCGGCCGAATCCCGTCTGCCGGGGGAAAGGGAGTGCGGTGGCCTCTCTCTCTCACCGTTGGTCACCGATCCGGCCGCATCCTGTCCGCCGGGGGAAAGGGAGGAAGTGCATCGTTTCTCCATTTGACGGCGCCGAGGCAGCACGTCCCGATCTGCGGTACACGCCGTTCTCTCTGACCAAGCTCTGGCGCGGCAGGGCCTACGCCACCTGCTCGCAGATTCCGCCCGCCGCCGCTCACCTAGTTACATCCCGACGACCTCCAGGTATCCCCTCCGGCCTTGCTCCACTGCCCGTCTTCCCACGTCGCTGCATGTGGATCTTCCATAGTTCTTTGCCCAAAACGTAGCTCGTCCGGCGTACTTTCCATATTGCATTCTCGTCCTCACATCGTTTTAGACAAACACAACTGTGTTGTTATCTTCCCTTAGGACAAGGAATATGCTTCTTTTTTGTCGTCACATGTGTCATCAACTGTTATTGCCAGTAATTGTTTCCTTTCTACTCGTTGCTATTGCGACCTTTTGGTGAACTGCACAAATCACTTTTTTCTTAAGAGTGTTTTGTGCAGTTGTACTAAAATGTCACACGGGCAACGTCTCTACATTTTAGTGCGACTGCACAAAGGGAGATTGGTTTTGCTCTATCCTCCTCATCCAACTCCGAGCCTAATCTTCTCCAACTAGTTAGTGTTAAGAGAGACTGCAAAGGTGACCGGCTTCTATTTGTGTGTTTATTGTTTCATCAGCAGTCCTCTATTATCGTAATCACACTTAATATCTTTGGAACAGGGACGCTCAGCTCTATTTTAGTGGAACTGCACAAAATGATCGGAATGTTGCATGCTCCAGACAGCTACTTTTTTCCCAACATGCCTTGTTGATTTAGACAGAGCTGGGGGGACGTTGCTGCCAATGAAAGCATGGATCAATTTTAATTTAACACCTTCTCACAACTCTGTCTTCAGTTGTGATGTAATTATTAGCTCTGATCTGCTAATAATTGACATGCATTAGCAAGGAAGTTAGTTTTTTATTGTTTCCGAAAGAGCATCGATGGCAAGACACGCGAAACAAAAGCTGAAAGCTCACACCATTGTACAATTTCATGTCGCTGGAAAATTATTTGTATAGTACGTCAATTATGTAAACAAATGATGGAAGCTTGATAGCATTGCCAGAAGCCTCTTCATCATCCGGGTCCATGTGCCATGCACAAAATTATACTCCTTCGTTCCTAAATATTTGTCTTTTTACAAATTTCAAACGGGCATATTTTAGAGTGTAGATTCACTCATTTTGCTTCGTATGTGTACTCCCTCCGTTCCTAAATATTCTATTCGTCTTTCTAGAGATTTCAACAAGTGACTACATACGGAGCAAAATGAGTGAATCTACACTCTAAAATATGTCTATATACATCCGTATGTGCCAGTCCATTTGAAATCTCTAAAAAGACAAATATTTGAGTAGTCACTCGTTGAAATCTCTAGAAAGACAAATACTCCGGAGTATATTTAAGAACCGAGGGGGTAGTGCACAACCGCATGGGAGACTCAGCCCGGTCGTTGCGCCGCATTAATAGTGAGTAATGAGCAGTCAAATCATAAGCCCCACCTTTCCCACTGTAAGTTGCTCTGAAGAAGCAACCATCAATACGCTCTTCTTTGAATCCGCTCATACTACTCCATCCGTCACTGTTTATACAGCGCGCTTCAGAAAAAAGAAAAAAAATCTGTGGGACCAAGGCGACTAGCGATCGGCCTGAAAAATAGCATTGGTAGTTATAGCACGGCGTCTATTACTAGAGGGAATAATGCGTACACACATGCATGCAGTGCTTCCACCCCGGGTACACACATGCATGCACTTACTCCACTCCGTAGTAGTACAGTACATGGAGAGAAAATTGTGGACTTGATTGCGGTTACCACGCCCTAATTAATTGAGCATTAAACCAAACGCGTCTAAAGTCTCTCTGGTGGTGGAAATGCATTGAGAGAAATGCATCATAATGAAGCGCGCCCTGTAAACTGTGACGGAGGGAGGAGTAGTATGAAGGTGCAAAACCAAGTACGCGTATGGCCAGTCGGTCAACGCACCTCCTCTTGGCATATCACTGACATGTGGGACAGGAGTGTGAGCAAACCGATCTCAATTGACGGCAAAGAGCCAACCCGCCGTTCCTTGAGAGAGACGAGGAGCGAGAACACACAGACGGGCTCGCACGGAGGCCAAGATATATTCGAGCATGGTTGGTTGATCGATATCATTCATTACATGTTGGGCTGCCGTTTTCCGCCCTTCTCCGGAATAAACGTGTACTTTATCAGAGATAAAAAAATAAGAGTACAGACGCTCCACCATGCGGTTCTAGTAGTAGTACTACTCGTACTACTGCGCTTGGCTCTTCGCCTCTTCGTGAAGTCGAACAATGATGGTACTCCGCATGTTGGGTACTACAGTGTATGCCTCTGACAATCTGACACCGAATGGACTGATGCATGTCCACCGAGGGTAGGTTGCATTAGTCAAAAGGCGTAAGCGAGCTTCACCTTGTCCTGCAAGCTTCTCCTCGTTCTGCGAGTTGACGGGACACACCAAAAAGTAGTGCTAGTCCATACTCCCTCCTTTCCGGTTAATATGGCTTAATCTTTTTTGCGGGTAAATGAGAGAGCTTTATTCATATATAAGCATTCTTAGGACGATCAGCCAAGACACTGGTCACTAGGAAGCGAGGTACCCCGCAAAAAAAGAAGTAGGAAGCGAGGTGTTTCATCAAGCCAGCTCTCGGCCACATTCAAAGTGCAGCAAGCACGGTTCGCACGAAGATGCGCCGCAAGGTTTGCTGACCTGTTTACATGCTGAATAACAAAAAAAGAGGAAATATTACCGAGCGCTACTATTTGTAACAGGATATGAGCCAGAATTAAGCGAGAATTGTGGCGAGTGTTCCATGCAATCAACTTCCATTATCACATGCGAGAACCCTCGAAGAGAACCAAATGTGTTGAAGATTGCTTTATCACATTTTAAAATTATAATAAGAGTGCAGACGCTCCTCCATCCGGTTCCTAGTACTAGTATAGTACGTACCTTTATAGACTATAGTAGTAGTACTAGTAAACTTTGCGCTTGGCTGTTCGCCTATTCGGGAAGTCGAACAATAATAGCACTAGTAGTATAGTGTATGCTTCTGGCAATCTGACACCGAATTAACTGTTGCACGTCCACCGCCTGAGCGAGGGAGAGCTTGCATTAGTCAAAAGTTTCTCCTTGTCCTGCGAGCCACCGCGCGCAAGCTTCTCCCGTCCTGCAACCTTCTCCTCGTTCGGCAAGTTGACGGGACACAGCAAAGTAATGCTAGTCCATACTGCCTCCTCTCCGGTTAATATGGCTTAATTTCAAACGAGATAAATACACTGTCTGTCACTGTATATTTGTAAAAATACGGTCAGTGGACTTCATAATACGCTCATTGCGCTCAATATATATATTTTCCGGTGTTTATACGGTCACTAGCTCACCCTGACTGAGTATGTGTGTGCATGCACGTGTAGGTTGAGCACTTGAGCGTGACCGTGTGTGTTCCGTCGTGTGCTCGGACATGCATGCATTAGGGCGTCGCGCGCGTTTTTGCGTCCATGTGTACGTGTGACTGTTGCATACACGTAGGGGGAGTACGTGTAGGGGCCACTAAGGAGCAGTCAAATCACACAGTAAGTTAGTCGGAAGAAGCAACCATCATTTCACTCTTGAATGACACGTACGCAATATAAAATGGTTGATATGGAGAGAAAAAGAAAACCACTATATATACACTAGCAGGAGCCTAAGCTACAAGCCTGCTTGCTTAGGTTGCTCTCTTCACAAGCATAGAACGACGGGCCTGATCCCGCAGCTGGGGGAAGGGAACAATGTTCTGCGTAGACGCGGTCGACATCGGCGAGGGAGAAAACCCACAGTCGGTGCGTCCCAATCGGGGGTCACCGCGGTATGGGCCGATGCCGCGTCCCAACCGCCCTTCTAGCTACAGCCCGACGTCCCAGGTAGTCCATCTTCCTTTTGGAGCCGGCTTGCTCCACTGCCGTAGCTCCATCTCCATGTCGATCTTTCTCTACTTCTACCGGCTTCTACTTGTGATGAGTTTATGTCTCATGAACTAGTGCCAGTACTATTATTCTAATCACACTTCTTCAATATCTTTGCCATCAGGGATGCTCAGGTCGATTTTAGTGGAACTGCACAAAAGCATCGTATGATCCGAGGGTGCCAGCCGTCTTTCCTTCGACAGGTTCTACCTGGCCAGGAAATTAAATCATGTTTAGGGTTTAGGGTTTAAGTCGTAGTGACCCCATCAGTAGTTTTTCTTTCGTACACGCTCTCACAACTTTTTTCTTTAGTTGTGAAGTAAATATTGGCTATGATCTGTGAATCATTGAGATGCATCAGCATGCGTGTTAGTTTTCCTTTGTATTTGATGGAATGTTGTAACGGGGCAACCTTGGAATAGGAATGAAAATGGAGTGGAAAGTTTCCGTTTTTCCGGAGAAAAAATGGAAACGGAGAGAAACCAACGTTTCGTTTCGTTGGATCGCGCCATCGAGCAAAACCAACGTTTAAATCACGTCTGTCGTGTTCGTGTCTCACCCTCCTCCACGGCTCGACCCCACACGGTCGCTCGGCATGCCACTCACCGCAAACCGAGTATACGATAACTTTCCCGCCTGCTTGTCGATGGATCGCGCCATGGAGTACTAGCACTACTGGAAGAGATTGACGAGTTGGGGGAGGACAGCTAGCTGTAGCACGGACTCCCAAGAACTTTTTACATGCATGTTGTAGCCGGCTATTGCGACCTTTGAACGCGGAGCAGCCGCGTGCACCCGGAAGCGGCGCGGGCGACGCTCTCTCGGCCGGCGCGCCGCTTCAATGCCGGCGCCAGTGAGAGGTCGCGTCCGCTCTGGCCGGGCATGAATGCGGCACTGACCGTTTCGGGCGGGAAGCACGCGCGGGTGATGAAGAGGGTTCGGGTTGGTCAGGACCGGCCGTGGCAGCGGTCCGGACGTGCGCAAACAAGAGATGTTGTACGTTAATATTGCTGCGTATATAATTAACAACGTAAATAATGTGCCAGTTGGACAAATATGATTGGAGATGGAGATGGAAATGGAATTTTACGTAAACACGGATATGCATGTCTATGTCTATGTGTGTGTGCGCGACGACTCTCGCGACCTGGAAGCGGGGGCGTGTTTTTGATCGAGTTTCTTTCTTGGTACGTTAGAAAATCAGTTTGTCTAATTCACATCTAGATGTTATTTAAGGATATCAACAGCCCACAAGTAGGATTGTCAACTTCATAGGTGCCTCACCCAAACTTGATGCCAAATGGATGATGCATCACCACGATGACCTATCGATGCTCATGGTTGCGCCTCATGGTTGCGTCGGCTGGTGAAGCTGATCGATTTTCAATGAAAAACAAGCTGTCTTCCATCAGTGCTCTTTGCTTGTTACGCACAAAGATGATATCCTTCGTCAGTTCACCTTGGTTGCGTTGGAGACGCAGTCGTCTTTCACGTTGGTGCAATTTTATCACACAATTGGCTATGAACCAAATGTTTCCTCGAAGAAGGATCGACGTTGGTACTAAGAGCATAAGTTTTGTATTGATTTCTAAGCCTTCTCACAACTTTGTCTCCAGCTCCCCTGTAATTTTATTTGTCCAGCTATTAACTTTGATTTAAAAAATGGTGTGGACTAAAAACCCGGATGGACGTAGTAGCCCTCCATTTTTATTTACTCCGCATATTAGATTTGACTGAAGTCAAACTTTGTAATACTCTCAAACCTTTCCGATAATTGAAATTAAAATTCTTTATTTGTACACACTCTCACACGTTTCCGATAATTTGGCGCATGTGTGGTTGTTCACTTAAGGGAGGGTAGTGTACCACACGTGAAGGACAGGAAGTGCGACCAGGACGCGTGGGCGTGGATCGTTAGTTCATCGGAAGTAGTACTAGTTTTCTTCACTGTACATTAAATAAAGAGTTTCGTTTCGTACTTACACAATTTAAAACGATTGTTATGGAGAGAATAAGAAAACCACTCCACTATATATTAGTCGTATACACGAGAGTACTATATGGACGCAGCTTCATTGACTTAGTGCACCTGCCTTTGGATTTATGACAGGTGGGCCCAAAATGTGGCTGGCTCACCTGTCATACAGCCAAAAGCAGGTGCAGTGAAGGCACCGGAGCTCAGTCCGTACTACAGTAGTATATATATAAGCGGGAGCCTCAGCGCTTGTTCGCTAGGGTTTGCACTCTCCACACGCTCGCCGCACTACATATATGTTACACGCTGGAGGCTCAGCGTTCATTTGCTAGGGTTTGCTATATTCACAGTCTCTCACCCTCTCTTCACCAGATCTAAACAAGACTGCGTTGGCCTCTTGTCTCTCTCTCCCCCCTCACAGCTGGTGAAGGAGGCGTCCGTATCCCGTCGCACCGGGAAGGGGAGGAGGTGCAGCGTTCACTCTATCGCCTTCGGCGAGGGAGGCAATCCACTGCCGGCTGCGCTGTTCTCTTTCACCCAGCGCCTGTGCGGGAGGGCCACCGACCCCTTCTTCCTCGCTGCCGTACGTAGTGTGGGCAGATCCGGCCTCCCGCCGCACGCCTTGCCACATCCCGACGACCCTAAGGTATAAGTTTCTTTGAAACCGTCGTTGCTCTAGCTGCATGTGGATCTTTTTCGATCTGTAGTCGAATCTAGGTCTTGGTTCAAAGAGGAAAGAAGGGTGCGGTGGGCTGGAGCAAGAATCTAGGACGTGGTTCAATGAGGAAAGGAGGGGCGGAAAGTAGTATAGACTGGCTATCCAGCCGCTTTGTAGGTCGAAAAGGGAAAAAGGGGGTAACCCAGTACACACATCTGTAAGGAACCGATCTCTTTGTTGAAAAGGGAAAGAAACTGGGGGGTCGGGTAGTTTGTGCAGGACTAGATTTGCTGCCCTCACATAGGAAGAAGGTTCAAAGAGAACAAATATGGGACCAGCGCATATATGCTGCTTGGCTACATACTCTGCATCACCCATTTATACGTGTGGACGCACATGGTGCTGGCATGTCCCATACAGCTATTTTGCTGTTGTTAATCTAAGAATGCCGCCGGAAAATTGAAGCAATGCCACTGTTAAAAGTAAATTACATTTTTTAACGAATGTTGTTTCAAGAGAATGTCTCTGTTAATATGAATCAATGCAACCGTTTTAGAAATGCTACTGTCCTACTTTGTTTTCCATCCAAGATAAGTTAGATGCTTCTTTCTGTCACCGTTTGTTTCATCCTCCTTTATCGGCAAGTAATTGTTTCCTTTTTTGCCTCTGTTAAAACAGGGCTATCGATTCAACTTGTTGCTATTGCGACATTTTGCTTCGCTACTCGAAACACTTATGTTTTAAGAGTGTTTTGTGCAGTTCAACTTGAATGTCACACCGGTGACTTTGCTTAATTTTGGTGGAACTGCACAAAAGGAGATCGAGATTTGTTTCCAGTCTTCGTGGCGAGTTGTTTCAAATCTTGGTCTCAACCACATGATGTGCAGTGTGCTTTGAGATGTTGTGCTACTTGTTTTGGTACTGTTTTAAATAAATGTTGAATTGAAGCTATTGTATTGCTGTCTTTTCCCATTAAGTAGTGAACAAAAATGGGACCAACCCAGACATGATGCTTGTTGCTTTGTTACAACAAATTCAGCATCACCCCCTTTATAAGCCAGTAATTGATGCCACTCTCAGAATTAACTACTGAATCTTATTTCAAAACTGCAACACTTGTTAGGGATTGGCGGGATTACCATTTTTGTGGCCGCATGTTTCATCCTCCTTTATTAGCCAGTAATTGATTCCTTTTTTGCCTCTGTTTAAACAGGGATATCTATTCAACTTGTTGCTATTGCGACATTTTGCTTCGCTACGCGAAACACTTTGCTTGATTTCAGTGCAACTGCACAAAACGAGATTGGATTTCCTATTCGTGTTGGCAGATTCGTATTTTATCTTGTCCGTCTCATGAAAGGTCAGTACAGGCCTTCATCCACATGATTGTGCAGTGTGCTTTGAGATGTTGTGCTACTTGTATTGGTACTGTTTTAAATAAATGTTGAATTGAAGCTATTGTATTGCTGTCTTTTCCCATTAAGTAGTGAACAAAAATGGGACCAACCCAGACATGATGCTTGTTGCTTTGTTACAACAAACTCTGCATCACCCCCTTTATAAGTAGATGGAAGCACATACTGTTGTTGCGCCCACTCTCCCCTGGAACTGTTTATGCTTTTCGTTAATCTAATGCCGCTGGTAAAATTAAGCAATGCCACTCTCAGAATTAATTAACTACTGAATCTTAGTTCAAAACTGCAACACTTGTTAGGAATGGTACTATCCTGCTTTGTAGTTCTTTCTACATGTTTAACCAAGGTATTGTTAAGATAATGTCTCTGTTAAAATGAATCAGTTGCATTGTTTTAGGAATGGTACTTTTCTGCTTTGTCGTTCTTTATACATGTTGAAACAAGGCATTGTTAAGATAATGTCTCAGTCAATATGAATGAATCACACTGATGGAGAATTGCTACTCTCCTGCTTTGTTTCCCATTAAGATAAAGTAGATCAGTAGATGCTTTTCTTCTGGGAGTACAAGTCATCAACCGTTATTTCTCAGTAATTGTTTCCCTTATACCTATTGTTGCTTACAGGGATATCAAAATTAAAGCTCGGTTTTATTCCGACTTCGATTTTAGTTGAACTGCACAAAAGGAGCCAATGTGTCCAAGGCAAACTGCTGCATTACTGGGTCCAGTTGGTCGTTCCACTTTGCAGAAAGAAGCAGTCACTGTTTGCGCTACATTACAGAAGGAATGACCGAGAAGCTTTACAGAGTATTATTAGACACCGGTGACATGACTAGTCTGCAGAGACCATTGGCAATTTAACAACACGTGGAGTGCCCTGGGCAAAAAGTGCCCAAACAAGTACAAGAAGCTACGACAGGACTCCACGATCATAGGCATTACATATTTTGAATGGGAAAAGCTTGTCAAAGTTTAATCATTGATGTTAGCAAGAAGACGTTAGTTTAATATATTGGAATTGGAAAACCTTGTCAAAATTTGCTCATTGATGTTAGCCAGAAGACATGCATTTGATATTTTTGAGTGGGACGCCCTTGCTGTGAGCAGCGTCGAGTGTTTTTTCCTATTCCTGTGTTCAGTTTAGAAGTAAATAGTTACTCTGCTGAGATATTCCTGTGTTAAGAGTTTGTTCTGAATATTGTCTATGTAATGCCAGGCCTTGTGTTTGATTGCAAAGTTGAGCTTGGAATGTTGTGGCATGCGGCATCACGAGCTGTTCACCGTGCCTCCTGAGAATAATGCTTCGTATTGTTTTGCATGTCGATCTAATGCCAGTGATTTGCTTGTTAAGAAGATCATCCTCTTCTGTTGTTTCCGTGCTTAAGAAGTTCATCGTCTGATGTTTCATTCATAGCCTATACGACAAGTCGGGTAGGTTAGACGTGAAACCATATGATCTTCCGACCAACTCATGATATTAGGCCGTGATTGGATCGTCGTTTTCCAACCAAAACCGCTTGTAAAACTGACGCTTGTAAATTAAAGCAGATGGTCTCGGGCGAAGGCGCTTGGTTGGTCGATTTCGACTAGTAAAATATCGGAAGTACTTCACACACGATAAAAACGCTGAACGACACTCGGACGATTGCTAATCCAGCCGTTAGCTGCTGTTTCAGCCTTGCCCATGGATGGCATGATACGCACGTCGTGCATGTATCGTCTGGTAATGTCGTCCATATAGCAGTGCTCGTAAAATATACACTGGTCTCTCAAATTACACGCGTAACCCGCCGGTTTTACTTACAGACCTCGGGCCCTCGGTTTCATTACGCCTGTATTTTACGCGTTGTTTCCGATGACGAGTAAATTACACTTGTATGTTAATACAGGTTTGAAATAAACCAGAGCTCCCAAGCGCGGCCTTACCGTTTCATGCCGTCTCAGTTTCTCGAAGGTGCTCATAGGTGTCCGATGATCCTGGCTTCCTGAATGAGCAGCGGGCGCTGTATCAGACCATCCGTAGGGCCCGCGAGGCCCTCTCCGTTGTCCTTCGAGTTGTTGCGCTCGCCGTGGCGCCGAGCATTGTTAACATCGTCAACGAACATGAGGATTCAGGAGATGACTTTATTTTGACTGGATGACACTAGGGACCCACTAGGGCCATAGCCGTACGTACGCAAGTGCCTCCTTATTATGTACAACTATATTTTTTTTGCTTTCTCCTGGTTTCCTGACATCACGGTCCCACACCATTGTCAACCTATGTAGTCAATATAAACGAGAGAATTGCACAAGGTGCGGCCGACAGCTGGGACCAAGCAGCTCGAGCAGTATTTGTGTTTTTGAGGCGTGAGCACTGCAGAGTTTTTCTTGGCGATGATTTCGTTGTTGTTCAGAGGAGAGCAGGGTATTAACTGGGCGGGCTGTGGCCCGTCTAGCCCAGGCCAGATATCCAGCCCAGATACTAATTTTTTCAAGATGAAAATGGCTAGCCCAGCTATACGTCTTTTTGAGGAATACCCAGGCAAGGTCAACTTGTTATTCTCCGCCCCGCTGGGCTGCAAATCTTTCCTAGGAGGGATGCATTAGGCTTAACAGGAAAATGGGCTTTAAAAATAATAAATGGGATGTAATTATAAAAACTGGGCAGTAACTATAAAAAATGCACCAAACACGAAATTAGTTTATAAAATATTATTTATGGATTTTGAAAATCTTAAATTTTCATTGTTGCGCGCGCAATGTTTCGTTGGATTTTTACGTAATACAAATTTATATTTAATCTGACTAGAAATTTCGGGATAAAAATATTTCGGATCCCATCAAAATGTGGGAAATTTTATTGAATTCTGTCTTCAACGGTTGGTTGAAATTATTAATCGTTGTCCTAGCTAGAAAATGGGTTGTACTTTTAACAAACTGTAAATGGGCTGTTGTAAATTCCATTAGAATTCAAAAATGGGCTGTACATTCTTACAAAACGCAAATGGGCTATAAGTTCTCTGCCACACACTTGTGGGCCTACTAAGTGACGCGTCCCCTAAAAAAATAAGTTGACGCGTATGCAAGGCTTTGTCAACTTATTATAGTCAACACACGGTTCTAGCAGCAGTGGCCGTTGGATGTCTATCCAACGGATGTCGTGCTTCTTCTTCAATCTCGGATATTCTTAGCTTCGGCCGCCCAAAAAATGATTCCTCCCCCTGACATCTGGGGCGCACCGTTTCGGAGGCTGACCTGTGGGCCTACTAAGTTGGAGCGTACCAAGGGCTTTGTCAACTTAGTCAATATAAACGATTCTAGCTTCAGTGACCGTACGATGTCCATCCAACGGCCGTAGTGCTTCTTCAACCTCTGGTCTTCTTGGTCCAGCCGCCCAAAGCAGCGCCGGTCGTGCCGCCTGCTCCTGCCTCCCGTGGCCGGCTGTGCTGCCGCGGAGGCCTCACCGCCCCCATACTACTCCCACCGCTGGCCAGGCCATCCCTCCACTCACCCACACCCCCTGTTATTCTGCGGCGACGGCAGCCTCACACCGCAGCCGAACCAGTGAACCCTCGTACTCCTCTCCGCGCGGGCTTCCACTGCTGCGTCTTCCCCGGCTCCGCGTCGTCCCCTTCCTAGGCCTCGCCGTCGTCCACCGCCCTGGTGCTCTCGGCGCGGCGTGGTCAACGTGGTCAACGACCGACTTCCATCGGAAGAGTACTGTACGTGGAGAGGCTGACAGCTGGGTCCACGGCGGCCGCAAGGAAGTGCCTCCTTATTACGCGCAAAATAATTATTCCTCCACCTGACAGCGGGGACCCACCGGACGGGCCACCTTATTTCGCGAAAAAAACGTTTCCCCCCTGACTGCTGGGACCCACCGGACGGGCCACCGTATTTCGCGAAAAAAACGTTCCCCCCGCTGTCAGCTCGGACCCACCGGAAGTGCCTCCTTATTACGCACAAAAAAATGAATACTCCCCCTGCTAGCTGGGACCCACCTTGGTGGGAGGCTGACTTGTGGGCCTACTAAGTTGACGGGGACGGAGGGCTTTGTCAACTTAGTCAATATGAACGATTCTAGCTCCAGTGACCGTACGATGTCCATCCAACGGCCGTAGTGCTTCTTCAACCTCTGGTCTTCTTGCTCCAGCCGCCCAAAGCAGCGCCGGTCGTGCCGCCTGCTCCTGCCTCCCGTGGCCGGCTGTGCTGCCGCGGAGGCCTCACCGCCCCCTACTATTCCCACCGCTGGCCAGGCCCTGCGGCGACGGCAGCCTCACACCGCAGCCGAACGAGTGAACCCTCATACTCCTCTCCGCGTGGGCATCCACTGCCGCGTCTTCACCGGCTCCGCGTCGTCCCCTTCCTAGGCCTCGCCGTCGTCCACCGCCCTGGTGCTCTCGGCGCGGCGTGGTCAACGTGGTCAAGGAACGACTTCCATCGGACGTGGACTGTACGTGGAGAGGCTGACAGCTGGGTCCACGGCGGCAGCAAGGAAGTGCCTCCTTATTACGCGGAAAATAATGATTCCTCCACCTGACAGCAGGGACCCACCGGACGGGCCACCGTATTTCGCGAAAAAAACGTTTCCCCCTGACTGCTGGGACCCACCAGCTACACCTTCGCACGCAAGGAAGTGCGTCCGGGCAAAAAAAACGATTCGCCCCCCTGACTGCTGGGACCCACCAGCTACATCTTCGCACGCAAGGAAGTGCGTCCGGGCAAAAAAAACCAAAACGATTCGCCCCCCTGACTGCTGGGACCCACCAGCTACATCTTCGCAGGCAAGGAAGTGCCTGACAGTCGGGACCCACCTGGTCGAAGCGTACGTAGCGTTGTCATTCTGGTCGCGAACGTGTACGTACATATATACTGGTCGATGTAGAGGCGCGCACGTGTCGTAGTAGAGGCGCGTACGTGTCGTAGTAGAGGCGCGCACGTAGCATGTACACGTACGTACAGCGGCCAGGGTGCAAGAAAGAAAATACGGCCACGTACGTACATACGGGCAGGGTCTCGAACGCCTACTCGCGCATACGTACGGCGAGGGCTCGTGTACATGGCTGGGTCGGAACGGAGAAACAGCGTCGTCGTCGTGTTCATGGGGAGGCAACGGAATGCGTCGTGTTCATGGGGAGGCAACGGAATGCGTCGTGTTCATGGGGAGGGGTGTGGCGTACCGCAAAACGGAGGAAACGGACCTCCTACGGTCGAAACGGGGGTCCTGTTGATCGGGAGGAGTGTGGCGTACCGCAAAACGGAGGAAACGGACCTCCTACGGTCGAAACGGGGGTCCTGTTGATCGGGAGGGGTGTGGCGTACCGCAAAACGGAGGAAACGGACCTCCTACGGTCGAAACGGGGGTCCTGTTGATCGGGAGGGGTGTGGCGTACCGCAAAACGGACGAAACGGACCTCCTACGGTCGAAACGGGGGTCCTGTTGATCGGGAGGGGTGTGGCGTACCGCAAAACGGACGAAACGGACCTCCTACGGTCGAAACGGGGGTCCTGTTCATCGGGAGGGGTGTGGCGTACCGCAAAACGGGACTCCACGGGATACTGTTCATCTCCACCGTCGACCTCCTCCAGCCTCCACGGGCTACCGTCGACCTCCTCCAGCCTCCACGGGCTCCTGTTCATCCAGCCTCCACCGCGCGCTACTCCACCGGCTACTGTTCAACCACCCCTCCACGGGCACCCCTCCACCGTCTACTGTTCATCCAGCCCTCCACACCACGGGGTCCTGTTCAACCACCCCTCCACGGGCACCCCTCCACCGTCTACTGTTCATCCAGCCCTCCACACCACGGGGTCCTGTTCATCCAGAGGCAACGCCACCGCTCACTGTTCATCCAACCCCCCCCCCCGCAACGCTCACTGTTCATCCAATCGATCGGCTTCAGTTAGCAGCAGTAGCGAAGGAATCGCTCGATCGGGTTCAGTTAACAGCCATCGATCGATCGCTCGGGTTCAGTAACGCGTAGCCTGCAGTGCAATCGCTCGGGTTCAGTTAGAGCCCAACGCCTCGCTCGGGTTCAGTTAGAGCCAACGCCTCGCACACACGCGCGTACGTGTACGAGAGAAACGCGCATCGCTCGGCCCCCGACCTCCCACCGTAACCGGGAACTCCTCGAAATTTTCCTCGCCCTCGCTTCTACCACGGTTTTTTCCGTCATGGATGGCCCAAAGAATGTCATGCAGCTGCGTCTCTGGCCCGCCCAGGACGAAAAGCCCATTTTCTGTCATGATTTTTTGTCATAGAAGTAGGAGCCCACCACATCTATGATGATACCGGGTTTTGTCACAATTATCGTCATAGAAGTGTCATATGTACGACAGAAAAAAAAATCGTTCGGCCCAAAATGTCACGGATGTGTCTTTTTTTTTGTAGTGTCCTGGACAGAGATCAAGTTGGTTAATAAGTCGAGAGGGGTCGAGTTACCGGAACCCAATGTGTGATAGTAGCTAGTCATTGGACAACATACACAGAACTCAGTGCTTAAGGACGGTTCCAGTGAGACAACCCACCATGTACTCCTACATGGCCTCTCACCGCTACCTTTACCAAATCGTGTTCACACACTTAACTCTCAGCACCAGAACATATCGTAACACTCCAATTCATTCCCAATGAATCAGACCTGGCACAACTCTAACCAATAGCAGGCATGGCATGGTAGGAACACAACATGGCTTCAATCAACTCCTACACATGGTAGTGGGTTTCAACTATTTACTATGGCAATAACAGGTCATGCAGAGGAATGGGTTCATCTACCGCAGCATAAAGTAGCAGTTGAATCATTGTTGTCCTAATGCAATAACAGAGAGCAGGAGCGAGAGATGGGATTGTATCAGAATGAACAAGGGGTTTGCTTGCATGATAGATCAACAGGGGGCAACTGCTCCAAGACAGGTACTCTGGAGCACTTTCCGGAGCAGGACCTATCGAGAAGGAACGAGTGTCGACAATCAATACACAAGCATATGCAACAAGATATGCATGAACATGCATGTAGATGTGATGTGGTTTGAGCTAATGCAGCTAGCATTCATTTGCATGAAGTCCATTTGAACCAAAGATTCAAATTGCGAACTCGCAAAATAAGCCTTATAAATGACATTCATGTGTTTTCACTAGAAAGCTGGTATAATTTGGTTTTTCATCATAAACTGGTACAGATGGATAGATTGAATTTTCTGATCATTTTCATATAGAAATTATTTCAATCTGACTACGGTTGAATTTCTATGAATTTTTGAAGTTTATAACAATTTCTGGATTTCTGATTTGTTTTAAATCCAGAAAGTCAAATACTACGTCAGCACTGCGTCATGCTTGCGTCAGCAGGCTGTCAACTGCGCTGACTGGTCAAACTGACGCGTGGGGACCACACGTCAGTGCCACAGGTTTTAAACGGGGGTTATTTCTACTCTAATACAAGATAGGGCGCCGCCCACTGTAAGTGTGAGTACAGTGGGATTTAGTGCCTAAAAAAGGCCAGTCAGCCCGCCGGAGTTTTGCCGAGGAGACCAAAATCGCGGCGGCAACTCGCCGGACTTGCGCTACGAGCGGCGGCTGGACGCGCGAAGACCACCGGGGCGTAAGCCCGTCCTCGTCCGCATCCAGTGGAGCAGGTGGGAGCTGCGGGTGATCGGAGCTCGCCGGAGCGGAGCTGCGGCGCGCCGGAGGTCTGCCCGACGAATCGCGGCTGCAGCATGCAAAAGACACGGGGAAGAGGGGGATCGAGGTGGAGCTCACGACGAGTCGAGCAGAGGCAACGGCGGCTCGGGGAAGCTCTTGAGGCGACGGACGAGCGTGGAGATCCACGGCGGCCGGTTTGAAGATACGGCGGGCGCTCCACAGGGCGTCCAGCGACGTGTGGCTTGACAGAGAGGTAGCAGGCGACGTGGCGGAGCTCTCGGTCGCAGAGAGAGGTCGAGGGGGAGGCGTGGCTGGCAGCAACAGCGAGCGGCGGCGACGACTGCTCGGCTGTTCGCGGGAGAGAGCGAGGAGAGGAGCAGAGGAGGGATCGACACTGGGGGAGTGAGAGGGCCCGGGAGTGCGTGGCGCTTCATAGAGACGCGGAAGGGAGCAGGGAGCCGGAGGTGGCCCGGCACGTGGCCGCATGCGCGAGCACACGCCCCTGTCCTCCTGGCGAGAGGAGAGGGACGACTGGCGCTGGCCAGTCGGCTGGGCCGGCACAAAGCCAGGCCAGCAAGTGGCCCAGGTAAGTCCAGGTAAGGGTTTTTTCCATTTCTGTTCCCTTTTCTATTTTCTGACATTTGTATCTGCTTTAAAAATAATAATACTAAACTAATTTATTTTCTGATGCCAATTTTTGTAGGAACTAGTGGTATTATTCCAGAGTTCCTCAACAACTAGCATAATTTTTGGACATATAATATATATGACATATATATATCCAATGCAAATAATTATGCATTAATTCCAAATGGCCAAAATAAATATTTATGAGCTCCTGAAAATATTGGTTTGATTTTTACCTTTGACCAATATTTTCAGAGAGTAACATGAACATTTTCTTGGACCTTTTTGGAGCAATTTTTATCTGGGTCATTTCCAGAAATGATTTCTGAGGGTTTCACAATTCCCCATTTCAAATTTAAATGAAATTTAAACATGATGCACACATGAATAGCTAGTCTAGGTCATACCAGAACTAGGGATGTGACAGATCTATCTAAGTATTTCAGTTTATTGTGGCTAATCGCAAACAGTTCATCCATGTGAAGTGTATGCCATCAATCGCAGACACTTTGATCTAGCTGGCCCGTTTCTGTTCTGTTGCCTAATCGCAAACAGTTGATCCTTACTAAGTGTTCTCAATAAACGCTTATCTGGTATGCACTGTTTTTTGTTATGTGCCATCAGACAAACAAGTGATCGGGTGTGTAAGCTGTATACGCACATCTACATATGCCTGCAAGTTCTTTGTTGCCTCATCGCAAATTCATTGACTGAACGATGCCTGCATATCGCACAGGCCTAAAACTGAGACCGAAGGTCGATGGCTCACATCGCATAAGTAGATGACCTACATGAGTGTGTTTCACCATTGCGAATTGCTCGCCATTTCACGTGAAGTGATTGATGTAGTGTGTGATTAGGATGCATCGTGATCACTAGTAGAGGATTAGAGAGAGGGATGTCTATCTAAGTGGAGTTCTTAAGTAATATGATTAATTGAACTTAATTTATCATGAACTTAGTCCTGATAGTATTTGCATATCTATGTTGTAGATCAATAGCTCATGTTATAGCTCCCCTGTTTTATTTTTAATATGTAACTAGAGAAAACTAAGTTCAAAGATGATAGTAGTAATGACGCGGACTGGGTCCGTGATCTAAGGATTATCCTCATTGCTGCACAGAAGAATTATGTCCTTGATGCACCGCTAGGTGACAGACCTATTGCAGGTGCAGATGCAGACGTTATGAACGTTTGACAAGCTCGGTATGATGACTACTTGATAGTTTAGTGCCCCATGATTTACGGCTTAGAACCAGGACTTCAAAAATGTTTTTGAACGCCATGGAGCATATGAGATGTTCCAAGAGCTGAAAATGATATTTCAGACTGATGCCCGTGTTAAGAGGTATGAGACCTCTGACAAGTACTTTGCCTACAAAATTGAGGAGAATATCTTAGCTAGTAAGCATTTGCTCAGAATGGCTGGGTACTACAATCGCTTGAATCAAGTGGGAGTTAAACTCCAAGATAAGATAGTGATTGACAGAGTTCTCTAGTCACTATCACCAAGCTATTAGAACTTCGTGATGAACTATAATATGCAAGGGATAACGAAAACGATTGCCAAGCTCTTCGTGATGCTGAAATCGGCAAAGGTAGAAATCAAGAAATAGCATCAAGTGTTGATGGTTAATAAGACCACTAGTTTCAAGAAAAAGGGCAAGGGAAAGAAAGGGAACTTCAAGAAGAATGGCAAGAAAATTGCCACTCCCGTGAAGAAGCCCAAAGCTATACCCAAGCCTGAAACTGAGTGCTTCTACTGCAAAGGAAATGGTCACTGGAAGTGGAACTGCCCCAAATACTTGGCGGATGAGAAGGATGGCAAAGTGAACAAAGGTATATTTGATATACATGTTATTGATGTGTACTTTACTAGTGTTTATAGCAACCCCTCGGTATTTGATACTGGTTCAGTTGCTAAGAGTAGTAACTCGAAACAGGAGTTGCAAAATAAACAGAGACTAGTTAAGGACGAGGTGACGATGTGTGTTGGAAGTAATTCCAAGGTTGATATGATCACCATCGCACACTCCCTCTACCTTCGGGATTAGTATTGAACCTAAATAAATGTTATTTGGTGTTTGCGTTGAGCATTAATATGATTAGATCATGTTTATTGCAATACAATTATTTATTTAAGTCAAAGAATAATTGTTATTCTGTTTATATGAATAAAACCGTCTATGGTCATACACCCAATGTGAATGGTTTATTGAATCTCGATCATTCATAATATTTGATGCCAAAAGATGCAAAGTTGATAATGATAGTGCAACATATTTGTGGCACTGCCGTTTAGGTCATATTGGTGTAAAACGCATGAAGAAACTCCATGCAGATGGGCTTTTGGAATCACTTGATTATGAATCATTTGATACTTGCGAACCATGCCTCATGGGCAAGATGAATAAAACTCCGTTCTCGTAGAATGGAGTGAACTAATGACTTATTGGAAATAATACATACCGATGTATACGGTCCGATGAGTGTTGAAGCTCGCGGTGGGTATCGTTATTTTCTGACCTTCACAGATGATTTGAGCAGATATGGGTATATCTACTTGATGAAACACAAGTCTGAAACATTTGAAAACTTCAAAGAATTTCATAGTGAAGTGGAGAATCATTGTAACAAGAAAATAAAGTTTCTACGATCTGATCACGGAGGCGAATATTTGAGTTACGAGTTTGGTCATCATTTTAAAACAATGTGGAATAGTTTCACAACTCACGCCACCTGGAACACCACAGCGTAATGGTGTGTCCAAATGTCGTAGTCGTACTTTATTAGATATAGTGCGATCTATGATGTCTCTTACCGATTTACCACTATCTTTTTGGGGTTATGCATTAGAGACAGCTGCATTCACGTTAAATAGGGCACCATCTAAATCCGTTGCGACGACACCGTATGAACTATGGTTTGGCAAGAAGCCTAAGCTGTCGTTTCTTAAAGTTTGGGGTTGCAATGCTTATGTGAAAAAGCTTCAGCCTGATAAGCTCGAACCTAAATCGGAGAAGTGCGTCTTCATAGGATACCCAAAAGAAACTGTTTGGGTACACCTGCTATCATAGATCCGAAGGCAATATCTTTGTTGCTAAGAATGGATACTTTCTAGAGAAGGAGTTTCTCTCAAAGAAGTGAGTGGGAGGAAAGTAGAACTTGATGAGGTAATTGTACCTTCTCTCGAATTCGAAAGTAGCTGATCACAGAAAACTGTTCCCGTGATGCCTACACCAACTAGAGAGGAAGCTAATGATAATGATCATGAAACTTCAGATCAAGTTACTACTGAACCTCGTAGGTCAACCAGAGCACGTTTCGCACCAGAGTGGTATGGTAATCCTGTTCTGGAAGTCATGTTACTAGACCATGACGAACCTATGAACTATGAGGAAGTGACGATGAGCCCAGATTCCGACAGATGGCTTGAGGCCATGAAATCTGAGATAGGATCCATGTATGAGAACAAAGTGTGGACTTTGGTGGACTTGCCCAATGATCGGCAAGCCATTGAGAATAAATGGATCTTTAAGAGGAAGACGGACGCTGATAGTAGTGTTACTATCTGCAAAGCTCGACTTGTCGAAAAAGGTTTTTGACAAGTTCAAGGTGTTGACTACGATGCGATTTTCTCACTCGTATTGATGCTTAAAGTATGTCCGAATCATGTTAGCAATTGCCGCATTTTATGAAATCTGGCAAATGGATGTCAAAACTGCATTCCTTAATGGATTTATTAAAGAAGAGTTGTATATAATGCAACCAAAAGGTTTTGTCGATCCTAAAGGTGCTAACAAAGTGTGCAAACTCCAGCGATCCATCTATGGACTGGTGCAAGCATCTCGGAGTTGGAATATATGCTTTGATAAGGTGATCAAAGCATATGGGTTTATACAGACTTATGGTGAAGCCTGTATTTACAAGAGAGTGAGTGGGAGCTCTGTAGCATTTCTAATATTATATGTAGATGACATATTGTTGATTGGAAATGATATAGAATTTCTGGATATCATAAAAGGATACTTGAATAAAAGTTTTTCAATAAAAGACCTCGGTGAAGCTGGTTATATATTAGGCGTCAAGATCTATAGAGATAGATCAAAATGCTTGATAAGACTTTCGATGAGTACATACCTTGATAAGATTTTGAAGGAGTTCAAAATGGATCAGTCAAAGAAAAGGTTCTTGCCTATGTACAAGGTATGAAGTTGAGTAAGACTCAAAACCCGACTACGGCAAAAGATAGAGAGAGAATGAAAGTCATTCCCTATGCCTCAGCCATAGGTTCTTTAAAGTATGCCACGTTGTATACCAGACCTATTGTGTACCTTGACATGAGTTTGGCAAGGGGTTACAATAGTGATCCAGGAGTAGATCACTGGACAACGGTAAAAATTATCCTTAGGTACCTAAAGAGGACTAAGGAAATGTTTCTTGGTTATGGAGGTGACAAAGAGTTCGTTGTAAAGAGTTATGTCGATGCAAGCCTTTGACACTGATCTGGATGACTCTGAGTCTAAATATGGATACATATTGAAAGTGGGAGCAATTAGCTAGAGTAACTCCATGCAGAGCATTGCAGACATGGAAATTTGCAAAATACTTACTGTTCTGAATGTGGCAGACCCGTTGACTAAACTTCTCTCACAAGAAAAACATGATCACACCTTAGTACTCTTTGGGTGTTAATCACATAGTGATGTGAACTAGATTATTGACTCTAGTAAATCCTTTGGGTGTTGGTCACATGGCGATGTGAACTATGGGTCTTAATCACATAAAGATGTCAACTATTGGTGTTAAATCACATGGCGATGTGAACTAGATTACTGACTCTAGTGCAAGTGGGAGACTGAAGGAAATATGCCCTAGAGGCAATAATAAAGTTGTCATTTCATATTTCCTTATATCATGTTAAATGTTTATTATTCATACTAGAATTGTATTAACCGGAAACTTGATACATGTGTGGATATATAGACAAAACACAGTGTCCCTAGTAAGCCTCTACTAGACTAGCTCGTTAACCAAAGATGGTTAAGTTTCCTACCCATAGACATCATTAGGAGAATGATGTGATGGACAAGACCCATCCGTTAGCTTAGAATGTTGATCGTTTAGTTTTATTGCTATTGCTTTCTTCATGTCAAATACATATTCTTCAACTATGAGATTATGCAACTCCCGGATACCGGAGGAATACCTTGTGTGCTATCAAATGTCACAACGTAACTGGATGATTATAAAGATGCTTTACAGTTATCTCCGAAGGTGTTTGTTGGGTTGGCATAGATCGTGATTAGGATTTGTCACTCCGAGTATCGGAGAGGTATCTCTGGGCTCTCTCGATAATGCACATCATAATAAGCCTTGCAAGCAACGTAACTAATGAGTTAGTTGCGGGATTATGCATTACGGAACGAGTAAAGAGACTTGCCGGTAACGAGATTGAACTAAGTATGAAGATACCGACGATTGAATCTCCGGCAAGTAACATACCGATGACAAAGGGTATAACGTATATTGTCATTACGGTTTGACTGATAAAGATCTTCATAGAATATGTAGGAACCAATATGAGTATCTAGGTTCCGCTGTTGGTTATTGCCCGGAGAGGTGTCCCGGTCATGTCTACATAGTTCTCGAACCCGTAGGGTCCGCACGCTTAACGTTCGATGACGATTTTATTATATGAGTTATGTGATTTGGTGAGAGAATGTTGTTCGGAGTCCCGTATGAGATCATGGACATGACGAGGAGTCTCGAAATGGTCGAGAGGTAAATATTCATATATAGGACGATAGTATTCGGACACTGGAAGTATTCCGGGGGTACCGGGTACGTATCGGGTCACCGGAAGGGGTTCCGGGCAACCCCCGGCAAACTATATGGGCCTAATGGGCCAAGAGAGGGACAGACCAGCCCCTAAGGGGCTGGTGCGCCCCCTATAGGCCAAAATAAGGGGGAAAGGAAAGGGGAGGATTCGGCCTCCCCCTTCCTTCCCCTCCCCCCTCTCTTTCCTTCCCCCTCCGACACTTATGGAAGGGGGGAGGCCGACTTGTGGGAGGTGCCCAAGTAGGATTACTCCTACTTGGGGCGTCCCCTGCTGCCCCTCTCCCTCTCCCACCTATATATAACTGTGGAGGAGGGCGCCGCACACGGCTAGGAATCAATGGTGTGTGTTTTAGTGGTGCTCCCATATATATATATATATATATATATATATATATATATATATATATATATATATATATATATATATATATATATATATATATATATATATATATATATTCCTCCACAGTTTACACCTCCGGTCATATTCACGTAGTGCTTAGGAGAAGCCCTGCGCGGATCACTTCACCATCACCGTCCCCACGCCATCGTGCTAAAGGAACTCTCCCTCGACACTTTGCTGGATCAAGAGTTCGAGTGACGTTATCGAGCTGAACGTGTGCAGAACTCGGAGGTGTCGTACGTTCGGTGCGTGATCGGTCGGATCTAGAAGAAGTTCGACTACATCAACCGCGTTGTCAAACGCTTCCGCTTTCGGTCTATGAGGGTACGTGGACACACTCTCCCCTTATTGTTGCTATGCATATCCTAGATAGATCTTGCGTTAGTGTAGGAATTTTTTGAAATTGCATGCTACATTTCCCAACAGCATCTGTTACACAAACAAGACAGACATGTAGGAGTGTTCAGGGCATAGGGTGCTCATCCGCTCACTTCGAGTCGGCTCGAGAGAATCTTGTGAACGCATGCGTTCAAACTTGGCCTGGCATGTCACCATAACCTACTGTAACACAAACTAAGAAGATCCCACCATGGTCAAACCACTAATGCTGCTAGTCAAAGGGATATACCATGCGGGCCCATGGATGAGTGTGTCATTGAAAATCGCATGAGGGAAGGTCCGAAGACTACCCCCACCTACATGTGGCACAAACATATCTATGAAACTGTTGAGTGATACATTTAAATACCCAATGTGAGACTTTGAGGTGGCACCTACCTCAAAAACTAGATAGTCCCACAGGAAGGTTCATGACGTAGGGTGCTCATCCCCCTACTTCGAGTCGGCTGGAGGGAATGTTGTGAACGCATGCGCTCAAACTTTGTCTGGCATCTCACCCTGACCGTCCGTAAGACAAACCAAGAGGAATCCACCATGTTCATGTAGGGGAATGTGCTACGCAACAATTTTTTTTGCTACACGATCACACCCAGGAACACTATGAAGATGGCGGTAATGATCAAACTCACCGACGGTGCAGAGTAGCGGAAGTAGTGATGAGTCGGTGCAGCTCAACGATCCCATCGATTCCCACAACTAGGTTACACCTCCCAGCCACGACAAGAGTTCTCCGAGACGAGAGTTGAAGTAGACGACCCCTCGGAGGTATCGACGTGTTCCGTGGTAGTAGTCGGGCAGAGCTTCGACGTCCAGGAAGAAGAAGTGCGGGAATACTAGAGAGCAAGAAAGCCTAGTGGTGCTTCTCGTCTAATTAGGATTCTAATTCTCTTAGACCAATTAGATCGATATTAGAGCCCGTCTAATTAGGAGCCTAAACACTTACACCAATTAGATCGGGAGAGCATGGAGCTATGCGGGAGAGAAATCCCTTTTTTTTATCTATTTGAAGAGGGAGGCCTCCCCACATATATATAGGTGGGAGGGTGGGAGGGGGTGCCGGTCTAGGGGGAGAATCCTTCTCCTCCTCCACTTGGGCTTATTTGGTAACCGGGGATCCTCCCGGGATCCCCCTCCTTTCCATGGGTGGGAAACCCCGAGCCGAATCGAGCCGGGGGAGCCTGCTGCTGCATTTGGTTCCTATCGAAGGGGAGGGACCCCAGCCCTTTCCGCGGCAGAGATTTCCACGTCTCCGTTGGTCGGGGAGGAAAGCCTCGTCTCGCCGGCTCTCGCGACTGAGATACGATGGTGTTGCGTGAAAGCTTACAACCTCCGAGGTTATCTGTCTGATGACCTGAGCGACACTGCCCACTCCTGCATCTACCGAGCACTCCGCCCTTCCGGCTATGGTGACGGGAACGGTCCGATGGTCTTCCTCCTCCTTCCCCGACCTCCCCTTCGCCAAGAAGTTCCTCTCTTTGTTGTCAGCGCACATCGGCCATGAAGCTAAGTGATGGCCGCCACCAATGGATCTGCACCTGACAAAGCTTCAAATCTACCTGCCCCTAGCTGTCGGCGTGGTCCCTCAGTCTCATGGTGTTCCGTGAGGATGGCTTTGCCTCCCACACACATGCACGGTTGCCATGCAGCATCGCCATCTTCAGATCCTCAACAAATGGTGACTGGTCGTTAGTGAGCTAGTGAAAATATGGTTGTGATTTATGCGTAGGATGTCCGGAAGGTGCTCACCTGCAGCATATGCACCATGGCCTATTGCATCGAGTTGTCTTCCATTGGAAATTTTGCTGCTTCAACTCTTTGTTTACGGTTTGGCATTCCCCAGTTATTCCCGTCAGCCAAAGGATAAGGTAGCTTTTCCACGGGGTTAAAATTTGCACAAGATAATTCCACACTAGGCACTTGTTCCCTGGGAATGGCTCCCCTACCTTCCAAATGAAGCCTTGGTGGAGGAGGGAAGGTTTCCCTCCCAATCCAATTCAGCTTAGGGTCTACCTTTGCCCTATGGCGCCCCCTGCGGGCCCCATGGGGCCCACTAGGGGTGATCATCTCTTGACGTTCCTTCACAACTTTCGTCCATAGATAAAATCCTGGATTTTTCCTGATGTCTCTGGAACCCATTATGATGACCCCAAAAACTTTCCATTTATAGATCCCGATTGTCCAAAATAATATTATACTTTCCCGAAATTCCCAGAAGAGTCCTGAAACCATCCAAAACAATTTGGGAACTATCCGAAACTCTTTCGGTGCTCTTTTATGTCATTTCCCATTTCTCTGGTAATCAGGACTAGAACTAGTTAAGCGTGTGACCATACAGGTTCGTAAATAAGTGGACATGACCCGGAACCCTTTCTGATCAATAGTTAACAACTAGATCTGGACACCCTTATTAACTCCCGCATATTCACGAAGTTCTTGCCTTTGTTTATGAATACCATTCCCTTTGCTTCGCGATATGTTTGCGAAACCCGAGGAGAGATTATTAGTATATCCGTGATTAACTCCTTGATCACTATATCCCTTATCCTCCTTATCGGTTTTGTTCACTTTACTCGCGTCTGTGTTCTAGTATCCCGTGATCACAATCACAAGTTTCTGGCCATACGATAATGACACTGTAACACAGAGTGGGCCTAGAGAGTATCTCTTTACTGTTATAGGAGAAAATCCCACTCTTGAACTATTGCCACCAAGACATACATTTCCAGAATACCCGTAAGTCACTTGTATTCACATCCATTTACAGAGTGATATGTGGTAAACCACAAAGTATCCATCTGGCATGTTGGTATGCAATATTCTCATGGTCTATGGAACAATGCAATCATGAACAAGTTATATGAAGCACTGATGTCTACTATGCAACTTTATTCTTGTAGACTCTGTTGGGCCTCCAAGCGTAGAGTTCTGTAGGACAATGGGAAATTTCCCTCAATTGGATGACCTAAGGTTTATCAATCTGCGGGAGGTGTAGGATGAAGGTTGTTGTCTCTCAAACAACCCTACAATTATCTAAGAGTTCGTACTAAAATAACGCCATATGATACACATCAACCAACTCTAATGTCACCTAGATACTCCAATGTCACCACGAGTATCCGTGAGTTGATTATACGATATGCATCAAACAATTTTAGATTCATAATACTCAATCCAATACAAAGAACCTCAAAGAGTGCCCCAATATTTCTACCAGAGAAACAAATACGAGAACGTACATCAACCCCTATGCATAGATTACCCTAATGTCACCTCGGGAATCCGCGAGTTGAGTGCCAAAACATATATCAAGTGAATCAATATGATACCCCATTGTCGCCACGGGTATTCATAGAAAGACATACATCAAGTGCTCACAAATCCATAAAAGTATTCAATCTGATAATAAGGAAATCTCAAAGGGAAAACTCAATTCATCACAACAAGATAGAGAGGGAGAAACACCATATGATCCAACTATATTAATAAAGCTCTCAATACATCAAGATCATGCCAAATCAAGAACACGGGAGAGAGAGAGAGAGAGATTAAACACATAGCTACTGGTACAAACCCTCAGCCCCGAGGGTGGAGTACTCCCTCCTCATCATGGTGGCTGCCGGGATGATGAACATGGCCTCCGGTGATAATTTCGCCCTCCGGCAGGGTACCGGAACAGGGTCCAGATTGGTTTTTCGTGGCTACATAGGCTTGCGGCTGCGGAACTTCTGATCTAGGTTAACTTTTGGGGTTTGTGAATATATAGGTTTTTGGGCGTCGGTTTCACGCGAAGATGGGCCTCAGGGGGCCCACTATCCACCAGGGCGCGCCAGGGGTGGCGCGCCCTGGTGCCTTGTGGGCAACAGGGCCCCCCCTCTGGTGGTTCTTTGGTCCATTATTTATCTTTTCTTCCTAAAAAATCATCAAAAAGTTTCGTCCAATTCTAAGAACTTTTCTTTCTGCACAAAAACAACACCACGCTAGTTCTGCTGAAAACAACGTCAGTCCGGGTTAGTTCCATTCAAATCATACCAAAACCATAGAAAATTGTTGTAAACATGTATGAATACTTCATAAATTATAGATACATTGGAGATGTATCACCGGCGACCTCTCCCTCTGTCCTCTCTTGCACCGCTCCTGCTACTTCTTCGACCACCATCGCTCCTCTTCAAACTTTCGTTGCCCCCTCTGCTGGTGTTCCTCCCCTAAACAACCACAATGATCATATCACCAACTATATCAAGTTCAAGTTGGATCCAACCGAGAAGAACTACATCAATTGGCATACTTTCTTCCGCATCGTCCTCCTTCAGTACCACGCTGTGGATTGAACACCCACCCCCTGCCAGTCCCGATTACGCCTCACTTGCCATTAATCAACGGCTCACTATTTCGACTCTGTTCACCCTCGCTGGTCCTCTCCTTGAGCTCATTATGGGCAGCATCACCGATGCCTAGAGGGCGTGGACTACGATCAAGGACTACTTGGCTAACCAGGGTGCCCAATATCGCCATCTCACCCAGCAGTACCACAACCTCTGCCAAGCTCGGTTCGGGAGTACGCGCACCGCCTCAAGTCTCTGGCCGATGGCCTCGCAGACACCGACCATCCCGTATCTGGTCTCGATCTAATGATGCAGCTACTCCACGATTTAGGCAACTGCTTCGACACCATCCGGACTGAGTTGGGTGACACATCCAACTGCCTGCGTTCAACGCGACACGATTCTGCCTTGAGCTCTGCTACTTCTTCAGCTTGCGTTGATTTTTCCCTTGAAGAGGAAACGGTGATGCAGCAAAGTAGAGATAAGTATTTCCCTTAGTTAAGAACCAAGGTATCAATCCAGTAGGAGGCGCAAGCAAGTCTCCAATATATGCACCTGCACAAACTAACAAACACTTGCACACAACGCGAAAAAGAGTTGTCAATCCCTTCACGGTCACGAACAAGAGTGAGATCTAAAAGAGATAGGTACAAAAGATAAATAAAAGAGCAAACTAAAGTAAATATAAATAAATGGCAGCAAGGTATTTTTGGGGGTTTTGGTCTACAGATCTGAAAATATATGATGGAAAATATACCCAGTGGCCATAGGTTTCATTAGAGGCTTTTCTTTTGAATAAAGCATACAGTGGGTAAACAAATTACTGTTGAGCAATTGATAGAAAAGTGCATAATTATGACAATATCTAAGGCAATGATCATGAATATAGGTATCACGCCCGTGACAAGTAGAGCGACTCCTCCTGCATGTACTACTATTACTCCACACATCGACCGCTATCTAGCAAGCATCTAGAGTATTAAGTTCATAAGAACAGAGTAATTCCTTAAGCAAGATGACATGTTGTAGAGGGATAAACTCAAGCAATATGATATAAGCCCCATATTTTTATCCTTGATGGCAACAATACAGTATGTGCCTCGCTACCCCTACTATGTCAGTAGGTGAGGATACTGCAAGATTGAATCCAAAACTAAGCACCTCTCCCATTGCAAGAATAAACAATCTAGTTGGCCAAACCAAACCGATAGTTTGAAGATAAATACAAAGATGTCTTAATCATGCATAAAAGAGTTCAGAGAAGACTCAACTATATTCATAGATAATCTGATCATAAATGCACAATTCATCGGATCTCAACAAAAAGGCACCGCAAAAGAAGATTACATCGAATAGATCGCCAAGAACATCGAGGAGAACATTGTCTTGAAGATCAAAGAGAGAGAAGAAGCCATCTAGCTACTAGCTATCGACCCTTAGGTCTGTGGTAAACTACTCATGCTTCATCGAAAGGGTAGCAAGGTTGATGCCGAGGCCCTCCATGATCAAATCCCCCTCCGGCGGAGTGCCGGAAAAGGCCCCAAGATGGGATCTGATGAGAATAGAAGGTTGCGGCGGCGGAAAAGTATTTTTTGTGGATGCTTCTGATGTTCAGGGAATATTTGAGAATATATATATAGCTGGAATTAGGGTTAGGGGGCCCTCGAGGGGCCCACAAGCCAGCCCCCCTGGGGCGCACCCTAGAGGCTTGTGGCCTCCTCGGGACTCCTCTGGCCCTCTCCCAAAGTCTCCGGGGTGTCTTTTGGTCCAAGGAAAATCATCGTAAAGTTTTATTCCGTTTGGAATCCACTTGATATTCCTTTCCTGAAAAAGTCAAAAACAAGGGAAAAAACAGAAATTGGAGACACATCAAGCATCCCCAAGCTTAATTCCTTCTCGTCCTCGAGTAGGTAAATGCTAAAAATAGAATTTTTGATGTGAAATGCTACCTAACATATTTATCAATGCAATTTTCTTTATTTTGGCAAGAATGTTCAGATCCATAAGATTCAAAACAAAAGTTAGTATTGACATAAAAACAATAATACTTCAAGCATACTAATAAAGCAATCATGTCTTGTCAAAATAACATGGCCAAAGAAAGTTATCTCAACAAAATCATATAGTCTGGCTATGCTCCATCTTCATCACACAAAGTATTTCATCATGCACAACCCCGATGACGAGTGAAGCAATTGTTTCATACTTTTAGTGTTCTCAAACCTTTTCAAATTTCACGCAATACATGAGCGTGAGCCATGGATATAGAACTATAGGTGGAATAGAATATGGTGGTTGTGGAGAAGACAAAAAGAAGGAGAAAGTCTCACATCAACTAGGCAAATTAATGGGCTATGGAGATGCCCATCAATTGATATCGATGCAAGTGAGTAGGGATTGCCATGCAACGGATGCACTAGAGCTATAAGTGTATGAAAGCTCAAAAAGAAACTAAGTGGGTGTGCGTCCAACTTGCTTGCACACGAAGACCTAGGGCAATTTGAGGAAGCCCATCATTGGAATATACAAGCTGAGTTCTATAATGAAAAATTCCCACTGGTATATGAAAGTGATAAAATAAGAGACTCTCTATCATGAAGAACATGGTGCTACTTTGAAGCACAAGTGTGGAAAAGGGATAGTAACATTGTCCCTTCTCTCTTTTTACTTTTTTTGTTTGGGCTTCTTTGGCCTCTTTTATTTTCATAAAGTCCGGAGACTCATCCCAACTTGTGAGGGAATCATAGCTTCCAGCATCCTTTCCTCACATGGGACAATGCTCTAATAATGATGATCATCACACTTTTATTTACTTGCAACTCAAGAATTACAACTCGATACTAGAACAAAGATATGACTCTATATGAATGCCTCCGGCGGTGTATCGGGATGTGCAATGATCGAGAGTGACATGTATAAAAAATATGAATGGTGGCCAAGCCACAAATACTATGCCAACTGCATGATCATGCAAAGCAATATGACAATGATGCTACGTGTCATAATAAAAGTGAACGGTGGAAGTTGCATGGCACTATATCTAGGAATGGCTACGGAAATGCCATAATAGGTAGGTATGGTGGCTGTTTTGAGGAAGGGTATATGGTGAGTTTGATGCACCGGCGAAAGGTGCGTGCTACTAGAGAGGCTAGTAATGGTGGAAGGGTGAGAGTGCGGATAATCAATGGACTCAACATTAGTCATAAAGAACTCACATACTTATTGCAAAAGTTTATTAGCCATCAAAACGAAGTACTAATACGCATGCTCCTAGGGGGATAGATTAGTAGGAAAAGACCATCGCTCGTCCCCGACCGCCACTCATAAGGAATACAATCAAAAATAAATCATGCTTCAACTTCATCAGATAATGGTTCACTATACGTGCATGCTACGGGAATCACAAACTTTAACACAAGTATTTCTACCAATCCACAATTACTCACTAGCTAGCCTGACTCTAATATCACCATCTTTATATCTCAAAACAAATGCAAGGAATCAAACTTCTCATATATTCAATGCTCTTTATATGAAAGTTTTTATTATATCCCTCCTGGATGCCCATCATATTAGGACTAATTCATAACCTAAGCAAATTACCATGCTGTTTAAGACTCTCAAAATAATATAAGTGAAGCATGAGAGTTCAACAATTTCTATAAAATGAAACCACTGTCGTGCTCTAAAAAGATATAAGTGAAGCACTAGAGAAAACTGCCTAGCTCAAAAGATATAAGTGAAGAACATAGAGTATTCTAATAAATTCACGATTAAAGCGTGTCCCTCTCAAAAGGTGTGTACAGAAAGGATGATTGTGCCAAACTAAAAAGCAAAGACTCATATCATACAAGACGCTCCAAGCAAAACACATATCATGTGGTGAATAAAAATATAGCCTCAAGTAAATTTACCGATGGATTGAAGACGAAAGAGGGGATGCCATCCGGGGCATCCCCAAGCTTAGATGCTTGGTTGTCCTCGAATATTACCTTGGGGGGCCTTGGGCATCCCCAAGCTTAGGCTCTTGCCAGTCCTTATTCCATAGTCGCTCAAATCGTTACCCAAAACTTGAAAACTTCACAACAGAAAACTCAATAGAAAACTCGTAAGATCCATTAGTATAATAAAGCAAATCACCACTTTAGGTACTGTTGTGAACTCATTCTAAATTTTTATTGGTGTTATATCTACTGTATTCCAACTTATCCATGGTTCATACCCCCCGATACTACTCATAGATTCATCAAAATAAGCAAACAACACATAGAAAACAGAATCTGGAAAAAACAGAACAGTCTGTAGTAATCTGGAAACTTTGTATACTTCTGTAACTCCAAAAATTCTGAAGAATTAGGACAATCTAGTCGATTCACATATAAATCAGGTGTAAAAACTCAAAATTTTATCACGCTTCTGTGAATTTCTAAAATTCTGGCAATGAGCGCAAAAGTTTCTGTTTTTCAGCAAGATCAAATCAACTATCACCATAGACCATCCCAAAGGTCTTACTTGGCTCAAACACTAATTAAAACACCAAAACACAATTACTACAGAAGTAATAATGTGTATTTATTCAAGAACAGTAGCAAAAACAAAAAACACAAAAATAAAATTGGGTTGCCTCCCAACAAGCGCTATTGTTTAACGCCCCTAGCTAGGCATAAAACATAGATCTAGCTATTGTCATCTTTGGAATGCAATTCTTCAATTACAAACCCATGCTCCCTAGGAATTTTATTAGATTTACTGAAGGTCGTGCCCCTAGGTAAAAAATCAAGAAATTTGTTTGTAGCAACCGGTTCCTTTATAATATTGATAAAGCTAGGGAAAATACTTATCATCTTAAGATCTTCTTATTCTCTACTAGATGATTCACCCTTATTTTTAGGAACATAAATAAACTTAGTAGCTTTAGTAGGAGGATTCTCGCAAAAAAAGCTTTAGTAGGAGGAAATTTTGGAGTAGTTTTAACAGCGGCAAAGGCGGAACCCAAATTGGTAATAATATCCTCTATCTTATCGATTCTAGTTGATCCTTGCTCAATTTTCTCATTAACTATGGGTTCTTTTTCCTTGAAGTTCTTCAAAGTGATCCCTACTTTTGATCCAAGTTGGGTAGTGTGATTATGGATCTTTTTATCCAAATTCTCAATGAGCTCACCGGTCGAAATTTTATTTTCAATAATATCAAGCCTTTGCATCACATGTTCCAAAGTTAAAACTGTTTCATTAACCATATGTGGTGGTGATCCTACTAAATTTATCATAGCATTGTAAGCATCCACCGGGTGACTAACCAAGAAATTACCCCCAATAATGGTGTCTAGCACATATCTATACCAAGTAGTGAGACACACATAAACATTTTGAAGAAGAACAGTAGTGGATTGCTTACGAGTAGATCTATTTTGAGCATCGCAGATTCTATACCAAGCATATTTTAAATTCTCCCCACCCCTTTGTTTAAAGTTAAGAACTTCGCTTTGAGGGGTATCAACTATGATAGAAGAGCTAGCCAGGATAACAAAGCACGCAACTAGCACACAAGTAAACAAAAAGAGGAACGGAAGAAGGGCGTATAAAAAGGCAAATATTTTTGTGTTTTTCTGAAAATGTTTTAGAAGTGGGGAAGAGGAAAATTGAAAATAATGTAAGTGCAAGAGATGAGAGTTTATGATAGGTACTTGGTAGGCTTAATGTGGAACCTCCCCGACAACGGCGCCAGAAATTCTTCCTACTGCTTCTTAAGCTTGTGTTGATTTTTCCCTTGAAGAGGAAAGGGTGATGCAACAAAGTAGAGATAAGTATTTCCCTCAGTTAAGAACCAAGGTATCAATCCAGTAGGAGGCACAAGCAAGTCTCCAATATATGCACCTGCACAAACTAACAAACACTTGCACACAACGCGAAAAAGGAGTTGTCAATCCCTTCACGGTCACGAACAAGAGTGAGATCTAAAAGAGATAGGTATAAAACATAAATAAAAGTGCAAACTAAAGTAAATATAAATAAATTGCAGGAAGGTATTTTTGGGTTTTTTGATTTATAGATCTGAAAATATGATGAAAATAGACCCGGGGGCCATAGATTTCACTAGAGGCTTCTCTCTTGAATAAAGCATATAGTGGGTAAACAAATTACTGTTGAGCAACTGATAGAAAAGTGACCTAACACTACTAGGAAAAGGCCTACTAGTGGCGCACCAGTTTTGCCTACTAATGGCGCACTACTGGTGCGCCACTAGTACCACGCCACTAGTACTAAATACTAATGGCGCACCACTGGTGCGCCATTAGTATCTGGTATACTAATGGCGCATCACGCCGTGCGCCATTAGTATAGACCAACATCCGCCATTAGTGTGCCTCCCAAGGGGCGATATTTACACATGTGCTTTGCCATACTAATGGTGCACTGTGGGGTGATGCGCCATTAGTATCCTTTGGCATACTAATGGCGCACGTTGGGGTGATGCGCCATTAGTATGAATATTAGGGATTTTTTTATTTTCTGATATTTGCACAGGTTACAAAATATATCATTGGACAGAATATAGATAGCACCACACAGCAACAGCAGATTCATCGAATACAATAGAAGATTAGTCTCCGAATACAATTCATCATATTAGTCTCCGAATTCAAAAGACCGAACAAAGATAGAACATTACAAGTCTCGAGACCGCGAGTAGCGAGTTTGTCTTCACATTACAAGTCGATATCGATCATCTAAACTACCATCACATAGAAGAGAGCTGCGGTCATCACGATGAGCATCATCGCGATGAAACTGGTCTTCATCCGGTTCCTCCAACGCTCCCTCCTCTCTCCCGCTAGATAGCGCGCGTATCTAGATTCCGCCTCCGCCCTAGTGGTGTACCCTTTGTAACTGTTACCGCTGAAACGGTGAACCTGTCTCCGACACTCCTCCCAGTCGTCGTAGACTCCGGGAACCTTACCCTTGTACACGACATACGACGGCATCTCTATGCACTAGCCAAACAACAGACAATACATAAGCAATATATAAGTATGCAACAAAAGGATCGGAAGAGAAAAGCAAGACATTAATAGCACGATTCATGGTCCTACTAATAAATAGCATCGATTACATCTAAGTTGAACGACTGTCCAAACCAAAGAGACATACAAGTTCATTAAAGTTTAATTACAACATGAGCTAATCGATGTTTCAGAACTACACATAGCATCACTACTTTCGACTCGACTCATGGGACCGGAGCGTGGATGAAGCCGCCGTCTTTCGTGATGGTCATGAAGTCGCGGGCGTTGTCAGCCTGCATTTGTAGCGTTGTGTCTATCTCACTGTTGGACGGTTGATATTTGAGGTAGAACTGCCCCGAGGTACGAAGGACATCTTGATGGATGATTTCTGCAAACTCCGACTGGATGCGAAAGAATTCTTGTCGGATGTCCGCGTCCTGGATTGCCGCCAAGCTTGCGGCCCAATCTTTGAGATTATTTGGTAGCAGAAGGTGATTATGGTCCCGTACGATCGCCCGCATGTGATGGAGGGCGTAGTAGGCATCCTTCTGACCGCCAGGCGGCTGCTTGACGCAGGGGAACGTCGTATTGTGGGTGAACACGTGCCTGCCGTACCTACGAACTGGCCTCTTAAAGGTGCCTCCAGATGCGGCGTAGCCGGGGAGAGCATCATCAAGAACTTTCTTGATATTTGTGTAGTCTATCTTGGAGTCACGGTCCGGGTCGAAATACGTGGCCATGGAATATTTCGGGCTTAAGAGGATGAGTGTGCAATGTGTGTCACTGCACAGAACACGGAATGTTAGAAAAAAAAGAACGATCGAAATCTAAGAAATCATATGTTACGGGGCGGTTAGGGGATGACTTACTCGGGAAAGTAAGGCACGAGGAAGTTATCCTTATCTGGGTTTGCCAGAATGACGCCTTCGAGGTGTGAACTCGCGACTTGCCGGTCCCCAGCGCTGCCCAAGATCTTGGCACGCATGTAGAAGGGGTCGACTATCACAATGTCCGGGGTCTTGTCTCTAATGATCCGCATCTCCATACTCAGCGAAAACAGCCGAACGAAGGTGTAGTGCAGCGGATGAAGGTTAAACATAGCAAAGATGTCATCAAACCGCAGGACGATCGTACCCCCGACGGCGCTATCCACAAAGCCCTTGCCCTCTGGCACCTTGGCCACGAAAACCGGGTATGCCACATCATTCTCTCTGAGACGCCGCTTCTCCAAAGAAAGAACACTGTCATGCAGACTCCGCATAGCACCGGTTGCAGCATTGAGCATATTTGTCGGTAGCATCGCCCTACCCGCCACATGCACCCTCCTCGAGATATCCTTAGGTGAAGGTGGCCCGTCCTGAGCACGGATCGTACTCGGTGCCGGCTGGTTCGCACCGGCGCCCTTGTTAGTCTTTCGTTTCCGTCCCTTCTTCTTGATCTGCTGTAATGGGATCGAGTTCTGCTCACAGACCGCCTTCTTGAGCGTGTTGGGGCTGATAATATTTCGCACCTCAGCTATCTGAGGCTCGGTGAAGGCGGCAGCTGGAGGCGTCTCCTGAGAACTGAACGCCAGACGATGCCTGTTGCAATTGGGTTTCTCCGCAGTACCAGCTAGATCGCGGTCGTCTTTTTCAGGGTTGGGTTCTTGAGAAGGAGGCCCGCAGAACTTGTCACCGTACCCATGTTCGGCAAAGTACTTATCGACGTTGGTAAACGTACCGTCGTCGTTGTTGTCGTCGTCCGGATCCTGTGCCATATGCATGTCTGGATCCTGTGCCATAGGGATGTCCGGCATGTCCGATAGTGTTGCGGCGTTCTTGCCATGGCTTGGCGCTGGCACGACTGGCGGTCTTGTCTGTGGGGTGGTGTCCCCCGCCCCCAAACGAATCTGGATCTTCGGCCAAAGCAGGGGCCAGCTTACGCAGGCGCTGAGGGTCATCACATCATCTTCATCGGCCCCAGCGGGTCGAATCGGAGGTAACAACTCGTCGCAGCCTAGCAGCACCCGAACCAGTTCAATGCTATACAAGGTGGGTGGCATCGGATTACCGTGGAACACACGGTTGCCCGGTTGAACGATTCCGCCCTTGGCGACATCGACCAACTCGCCGCCCACGAAGTGCAGGAGAGTGCAAGGAACGTCGGCGGCGCCCTGCGAAAACATGTAGGGCGTCAGGGATGCCCAGTCAAAGGCAAGGAGATGAAGTCAACGGCCGAGAGGCTTAGTTACCGTGATGCCGTCGAGCTCGGCTAATGTCGAGGCACCGCCAACGGCGGACGTGCAACTGACGGAGGGGCCGCTTGCTGGCGAGGTGCCGGCCGGCGTACACCCAGGTGCATTAAGCTCGAATGCCCGCGCCGGCGCCGGAGACACGAATACCGCCTCCGCCGGAGACACCAATGGCGCCGCCTGCGCGTTGTGCGAGTTGCTGGCCGTGAAGCTGGGAACCGGGGGAGGCCCCTGTTGGCCGCCCGCAATCCACGTCGTCAGCCCCTGAATCAAGGTAGGCACCATGGCGGTGAGCGTCGTTCCCAGTTGTTGTTGCACTTGCTCTTGGACAATCTCCGGAATCCGCGCCACTTGTGCCTTGAGTTCTTGAACCTCGCGCGACTGGCTTTCCGAGCTGGTCTTTTTCTCCTTTCGCCCACCAGCGGTATAGTATGACGACCATTTTGTGGACAAGCCTTTGTCGGCCACACGACCAGCTGACGACGGCTTACTGAGCTTATCCTTGTTTTTCATTACGTTCAACGCCCTATTTAAAGGGGTGTCGAAAGGGGAGCTCTGAGACGACCCCGCGCTACTGCTTTCAGCCTCCTGCGGAAGGAATGTGAACCATTTAGAAATTTGGCTTCATTAATTAGAATGCAACCATATGGAGCTAATTACGCGGGGGTGTATTCCTTACCAGAACAAGCTCAAGCGCCCTGGTCTTCGGATCCGTGGTAAGCTCCTTTGTTACCGGGTCCTCCTTGTACCGGGCCCTGACAAAGTTCCTGGTCTGCTTGTCACGGTATTTCTCGAAGCGGGGCGGTAGGCCTTGCTCGGCACGCTCCGCGTCCTCCTTGTCCCATATAGGCTCCGCCACTCTGTAACCGCCGGGACCGAGTTGGTGGACCCCTAAGTTCAACTGCCGCATTTCTTTCCCCCACTGACTTGATTCGGAGGTTGCGCTGCTCTCGCACTTGATCTTGAACTCCTTGTAGTCATCTTCGCTGATCAACGGATATTTCGCCTTGATCTTCTCATAACTATCACCTTTTTCAATCATTGCCTTCACCATGCTTCTCCAAGTAGACAGGGCCGTGCTCATCCTCGTGAGGGCGGCACTGTTCACTTTATTCCCTGAGAGGCGTGTGTTTGCAAAGTCAGCGGGGAACTTGTATCGTTCGTGCAGCTTCGTGAAGAGGAGGCTGCGCAAATTCCCTCGGTCCTTATGCCTTAGGTTCTCGGTGTTGATCGAGACGGTGCTCCGGAGAATGCACCCGAGCTGAACCGAGTACCCCTTGACTAATTCTTTGGGCGTCGTTGGATGCCCGTCGGAGTTCACTTCAGTAAATTCCTCCTTGACGGTGCCGAGCACGCTCGGGCGCCGGTCCTTCCGTTGCCTCTTCGGTTGGCTGCCATCTGTGCGTGCGCCGCCATCATCAGTGGTGGCATCCTCGGTGGCACCATCAGTGGTGTCATCCCCGACGCCACTAGGGGTTGTGTAGTCAGGATCGGTGTCTTCCGCGGCGTCCTCATAGCGGTGAGGTTCTTCCTCCAGCTCCTGGGACAGCTCCCAGAATTGCTTGTCGCCTGAACCGCCGGCCTCATCGTTGTGGGCCATGTTTCACTCTAAATAGGAAAAAAGTTTGGTCAAAAAGTTGGTTATTGTCAAGGAACAAGATCATGGTCTCATCATTTAGCTAAGCTTTTATCATTTAGGGTTTGTCGATGCCGAGGCACCCTAAAAGCCTAAGCGTACATCATTTAGGTTCTCATCGACACCGAGGCACCCTAAAAGCCAAGGTTTTATCATTTAGGGTTTGTCGACGCCGAGGCACCCTAAATGCTAAGTTAAGTTTTCATCATTTAGGGTTTATCGATGTCGAGGCACCCTAGGTTGACTGATATATATGGGTATCTTCTAATAATATACCCTACTTAATTAAGGACAAACACCAAGAGACAGTAAACATATCACACTTCTATATGTATAACACAAGAGGCAGTTGATCCTACTTAATTAAGTACTAAGATACCCCGTCCCATGCATTAGTCGCAAGTACCCCATATGTCCTATTTTTAGCAAAGTCATGCTAAAATTCACGAAAAATTTCAACATGACCTTTGCTGAAAATAGGACATATGGAGTACCCGAATTTGCCGGAACGGAAGTTAATCGACATTCCAGCAAACTCAAGGGCCTCTCGGGGTACCTGCAAAATCATCACGACACGATGGTCGGAGACAAAACCCAGCAAACTAGCAAAGTTACTGACGTGTTTACAGAAATTGTTTTCTGTAAAAGATGATCATCTTTACAAGTCTTTCTCAATGTGATCAATTGATCGATCAACATGCCAGCCAGCCAGCCAGGTGATTGTCACTCAAATTAAGCTGGGCTTAGACTGACTGAAGCATCTGTCTTCCTCCCTTTCTTTTTCTCTCTTCCTTTCACATTAACTTTAATTTCCAAAGGAAAGAAAAATACAATGCATACATACATACTAAAGCAGGTAGATAGATAGATAGATAGATGAGCATGTTCAGTTTACAAGAATGAATATAAACAAGCAAAGAATGCATGCATGCATATCAAAAGTTGGCATCTACTGCTACTGCTTGCCTTTGCTGCTTTATCAGCCCATGCCCATGCCCATGCAAGTCACTGCATATGCATCCCACTGTAGCACAAGCCTTGACAAATCTACCAAGCCTGCCTAAAGCATGTTTGCATGATGGGTATCACACTATCAGTTACTACCAGTTAATTACTAGTCATGCCAAATAAGATACTCCTCCTCATCATCATATAAAAAAAGACCAATCAGCACATGCATCAATATGCTCCTCTCCTCTGCTATTACTTCTCTACTGCTACAAACATAACCACAACAACAATAACAACTAGTGACCACCAACCAATAGCAGTCTCATTCACCACACAATTCAACCAGACAACACAGACAGACGTTCAGGGATGGTGTGATCAACCTAGAGAGTCTCTCTTTAACAGTAGCGAAATGGTTTGATCATTTTACATGCGATGTTCAGTAAATCAGATAAAAGCTAATTCTGTACCATTTTATACAACTTCTTTGGCAAGCAAGTACTTGCAAGTAACAACCTAGAGCAGGATATCCACTACAATTTTTACGACAACAGATTAGATGGTGGCATGGTTCTTCCTCCCGCATGATGGGCATTCCTAACAGCTAATACTCAAAAACATACAAGATGCACTACACTCTAAAGCCTCCAAGGCAAGAATTGAATGAACAGTTGCTTATAGGCCTCTAGTGATCAGCCCATAAAAGGTCGGGTAAAGCTCTATCCCAATACCCCGTGCACACAATGGAATTATGGAACAAGCCCTTAACCTCAAAAGAAAAAGATTTATGTGTAGTTTGTACCAAATTTCAATACTTCCGCAACTAATTTGTTTGTTTTTGTTTCTATAGGTGTTAGGTTATGAGGGTTACAACTAGGTGCAAATCTTAACAGATACTTATCTTCTTGGGATGCAAAGAATGAAGTTAAATCGGTCTTTCTAATTGAGCAACATGTCTGGAGGGTTAGAGCAGATTGAGACCACCGAGTTATGGTGGAGCTGGTGTGCACTTTCGGTAGGTACTGTCAGGGAGATGCCCAGTTAATCCACAAAATTTCCCTATTTGAGAGATTGTGTCGGCTGCGAGTTCGTGCAGATTTTGCTTCTATCATGCATAGTTAAAACTTATCTGCTCACATACGTTTAGCTGCTGCAGATGAAGCATGGGTATTGCAGTAAATATGTCAACAGTATAAACTGAACAATTGATTCAGTAACTCCACTTTTTATTTGACAGATCTACATGCCTACAAAAATACAAGCAGTGTTCCTTTCTTCTGATGAAAATACGTGATTCTTGTCCCATACTCTCTGATAAAAACTTGATCAGAAGGGGAGAGAGGCGAGAGAAGAGGTCACCTTGGCAACAGGGGAACCAAATCCAAAGAAATTGAACCCGCAGTAGCTAATCCACGGCCCTGTTTCTTCACCCAACACAACCAGATTAGATGGGCGCAATCTGCCTGCACAAACTGCACACACGCATGCATGAGATGCGGGAGACGAAGAAGAAAACTAGAAAGGGAAGAAGAGAAGGGGAAGATGGATTCGTACCTCTTCTTCTTCTTCTTGAGGAGGAGAGGCTGCGGACTTGAGTCCGGGCGGCGGCCTGGATTGGGGGGAGCAGCCTGCGGCGAGGGATCCGCGCGGCGGAGGGGGCGAGGCGGAGGGAGGGAGGGGGTGGTGTGGCGGAGGTCCGGTTCGTCAAGGTGGGTCGGGGCCTGCTTCGGTGCTCGACGGCGTGGAGACGGAGACGCGTCGGGGTGGGGTCGGAGGGGGAGGAAGGGGAGGATGGGGAGAGGGAGGCGGCGGGGGCGCGTGGGCGACTGCGGCGCAGTGGGTCGGGGCAGCGGCGGCGGCGCAGTGGGTGGGGGGCTGAGAGAGATGTGATCGATTGGGGGAAAGGGGATTGGGGATTTTAGTGGGGGTAGGGTTAGCAATGGCGCACCCCCTAGCGGTGCGCCATTAGTAAAAAAAATTTGGATAGCAATGGCGCACCCCCAAGAGGTGTGCCATTAGTAATCTTTTTTTTGGATAGCAATGGCGCACCCCCTAGCGGTGCGCCATTAGTATGTTTTTTAGGATTTTTTGTTGCCTAGCGGAGGGCCGGCAGCGGCGTCTTGAACCCTAGGTCTCGCTCGGGAGGGAGGGAGGGGTGGGTGGTGCGCTCGGCCGATTCCATTTGGGGGAACCGAGCGAGGAGACAGGGGAGGGTGCGGGGGCTCGTCGACAGCGGTGGAGCGGGGGAGGGTGCGGGGGGTCGTCGACGGCGGTGGAGCGGGGGAGGATGCGGGGGGTGCTCGGCGGCGGTGGAGCGGGGGAGGGTGCGGGGGGTGCTCGGCGGCGAGGGGGATCTGGCGAGGGGGGATAGCGATCGAGATGGAGGGGGATCGAGATCGAGTGTCCTCATGAATATTCAATATTAACAAATTCAATTCGAGATGTGAGTTAGAAATTCAATACCATAATAAACATAAATAAATATTCATGAGGACACTAGAACAGAAGAAATATCATTTCAATATGTCGAAATACAATCGAGAAATGAAGGCTACAATTTAAATACAATCGATCTTAGCTAGCTATCTGTTCACAATCTTCTTGCCCTTATTTTTCGTAAATGGAGTTCTTCTCTTGAACAGACGTCCTTTAGGTAGGGTGGTCCTGCTTCTTCTTGTGGTGTATGCTGGTACTTCATCGTCGTCGTCATGTTCCATCTTCGGGTCGCCGTACTTGTCGAAGTCTTGCTCATTGGCGACTCCATCCATTCCGATGATCTTCCTTTTGCCTCTCCTCACGACAACACGACTGGGCTTTGACGGGTCGGTAATGAAGAAGCATTGGTCCACTTGGGAAGCCAGTACCCATGGATTATTTTTCGCAGTGACGTTCGCGCCTGCGGTCTTGGATTTGGCTTCGGGTATAACCATGGTGGTGAAATACCGGTCTTCTTTTATGACGCTCTTGGCCCATCTGACACGGAACATCGGGACCTTCTCTCCAGCGTAGCTCAGCTCCCAGATCTCCTCGATCCTTCCGTAGTATCTGTCCTTGTCGTTACCGGTGTAGGATACCATCGTTACCCCGGAGTTCTGATAACCATCGCTCTTCATGTCCTTGTCCTCGGTGTAGAATGTGTAGCCGTTGATATCGTACGCCTCATACGTCATCAGGTTGTGCTCGGCGCCCTGTGACAAGGCGAATATGAGTTGTTCTTCCGCGGAAGAATCCTTATGTAAAGGGTACGACAGAAGCTTCTGCTTGAACCAACACGTGAAACATGAGTTGTGCTCTTTGATTATATCTCCGCCCGTCCTCTGTTGGCCTCGGTCATTGTACGTCTTCTCAATAAAGGTTTTGTGCTCTACCACCCAAGGATCGATCACGTCTATGTGTTGTAGCGCGACTATGTTTGCTCTTTCAAAGTCGGCGAGTCGACCCTCGAAGTCAACATGCATTTCGCGGCGACCCTCACGGTGACCCCATCCAGCGAGCCTGCCGAGGTGCCTGTTGACGGGCAGACCAACGGGGTTCTCGATGCCTAGATAATTCGTGCAGTAGGAGATACTCTCTTCGGTCAGAAAGCCCCTGGCTATGCTTCCATCTGGACGTGCCATGTTGCGAACGTATCCTTTGATGACACCATTCATCCTTTCGAACGGCATCATGCTGTGCAGGAACGTCGGCCCGAGTTGCATGATATCCTCCATGATATGGACCAGCAGATGCACCATAACGTCGAAGAATGCGGGCGGGAAGTATATCTCAAGCTCGCATAGTATCACCACGATCTCTTCCTGTAGCCTTCTGAGTTGCCTCACGCTAATCGACTTTCGAGAGATGATGCCGAAAAAGTTGCATAGGCCAAATAGCGTTTCACGGACGTGCGCGTCCATGATCCCACGGATTGCAACTGGAAGTATCTGCGTCATCAGCACGTGACAGTCGTGAGACTTCATCCCGCTGAACTTCTGCTTCGCTGGGTCTAGGTATCTGCTTATCTTCCCCGCGTAACCGTAAGGAAGTTTTACTCCTACGAGGCAGGTGAAAAACTGATCGATCTCCTCCTGACGTAGAGTGAAGCACGCGGGAGGGTAGTCATTTCCGGTCTTCTTGGCCTTTTTGCCTTTGCGACGACTTTCCGTGTCCTGCTTCGCCTCATCATCATCATTAGCGTGAAGCTCCTCCCCGATGCCCATTGATTTCAAGTCTGCCCTTGCTTTCGGCCCATCTTTGGTCCTCTCTGGCATGTTGAGCAGGGTACCAAGCAGACTCTTGCACACGTTCTTCGTGATACGCATGACATCAAGGCTGTGAGGCACACGGTGGATCTTCCAGTACGGCAAGTCCCAGAAAACAAACCTCGTTTTCCATACCTTCAGCAGCAGCTCTGGCGCCTTTCGCTTCTTTCCCGGCTCTGGCTCCTTTTGCTTCTTTCCCGACAGTGGGCAATCTTTCCAATTTTTCAACAGCTCGTCTATTTCCTCGCCGCTCCTCGTACGCGGGCGTCTTCGGGGTTCGGTTTCACCATCGAACAGATCCTTGCGTTTCCTCCATGGGTCATCGTCGCGAAGCCACCTTCGATGTCCCATGAACACGGTTTTCGAAGACCCGGGATCTCTATCTAGCTGGCGATACGTTGTGTCATCCATGCACCTGACGCATCTAGAAAATCCGTGGACCACCTGCCCCGCGAGATATCCGTAACCGAGATAGTCGTGCACCGTCGTGAGCAGTGCGGCTCTCATAGGGAAATATTCTTTCTCTACGGCGTCCCACGTATTGGCTGGCGTTTTCCACAGCGTGTCTAGCTCCTCTTTCAGCAGCCCCAGATACAGATTGATGTCGTTCCCTGGTTGTTTCGGCCCTTCAATTAGCATACTCATGTGAATGTACTTCCTCTTCATGCACAACCAGGCGGGAAGGTTGTACATCCACACAAACACAGGCCAGGTGCTATGTGTGCTTCTCTGGCTGCCAAACGGATTGACTCCATCGGTGCTCGCGCCCAGCACGATGTTCCTTGGATCCTTCCCAAATTCTGGGTGTTCGAAGTTCAACGCTTGCCACTGGCTCCCATCCTTAGGGTGACTCAGCATCTTGTCTTTTTTATTTATCTCCGGATCATTTGCGTCATCTTCTCGCTTCTTCTCCTCCCTATCCGCGTGCCAACGCAGGAGCTTTGCTACCTTAGGGTCCGCGAAATACCGCTGCAGACGAGGAGTGATCGGAAAGTACCACACCACTTTTCGAGGAGCTTTCTTCCTCTTCTTGTATCGAGTGACGCCGCACACAGGACATATGGTAGACTCCGCGTGCTCATCCCGATAAATGATGCAATTGTTCATGCACACATGGTATTTCACGTGCGGTAAATCCAGAGAACACACGATTTTCTTCGCCTCCTCAAAACTGGTTAGGCACTTGTTCCCCTTGGGAAGACGTTCGTGCCAGAATGACATGTTCTCGTCGAAGCATGCGTCGGTCATTTTGTGTTTTACCTTCATCTCCAGAGCCATGAGCATTACTTTCAGGAGGGTATCCTCGGGCCTGCATCCTTCATACAATGGAGTAACCGCGTCTATCTCCAGTTGATCCAGCTTGGCTTTCTCTCGGGCGGCAGCTCTTGCGTTATCCGTCTGCTTGAGAAGCAGCTCTTGAATATGAGGGTCCTGCACTCAGCCCATCGATGGTCCATCGTCATCTGCTCTGCCGGCATCTTCATCTTCATGATCATGCCCTTCGTCTGCTCCGGCATCTTCCTCATCATCATGTCCGGCATCTTCTACATGATGACTGTGTACAGCATCACCGTCGTGATCATGTCCTGGAGATTCTTCGTCTTCTCGCCCGCCCGAGCCGCGGTGGTTGTCTTGCTGCCCTTCCTCATTTCTTGCCCGGCCCCCATGGACGACTTCATAGTCATCTTCATCACCTTGCCACCGATAGCCATCCATGAAACCACGCAAGAGCAGGTGGTCCCGCACCTGCCCGAAATCCGGGTCCGCAATAAGGCTCTTCAGCTTGCATCTTCGACACGGACATCTTATCTCCGTCTCGTTCTTTTGAAGCATCTCGGCCTTCGCGAAGCTCAAAAAGATATTCACGATGCCTTCGGTCATCGTGCGGACCATGGTCGCCTGCGGGGTAGAGCAAAACGATATTTTAGAACCAAGAAAAAATTTGGCATGACTTTCCCTAAAAATAGGACCAAAAAGAATGCATAGTGCCAAAATTCTCGCCGAAACGGAAATGAATCAACATTCCGGCAAAATATTGGCAACTATCGCATTTCAAATACCGGTACCTGCAAACACAAACATATATGCAACACCACAAACATATGCAACACCACAAACATACATAGATCTAGCTAGGCCATAAAAAGTGCATGTGCACGTTGTTGGAGGGAGAACAATATAAAGATAGCTTCCCCCTTACTTACCTATCAAAAAGGGTAATTTAACCACTTAATTTGGATGAATCTATGGTGCAAATGAGGTGAGGAGGAGGAGGCAGCCGAGACAAGCTTGGAGGAGGAGGTGGAGAGAATGAAGTGGGGAAAGTGAGTGGGTAGGTGTGGCTGTCCAAAATATCTAGCTGGTCCCAGGTTACTAATGGCGCACCACCTACAAATGTGCCATTAGTAACCCTGGTTACTAATGGCGCACCTGCTGGTGGTGCGCCATTAGTAGTTTTGCAAAAAAATAAAAAATATACACTAATGGCGCACCAGGGCACAGTGCGCCATTACTAGTTTAAACTAGTAATGGCGCACTATACCCTGGTGCGCCATTAGTAGTTTTGCAAAAATATATATAGTAGTGGCGCACTATGTGGCTGGTGCGCCATTAGTATGTTTGGAAAAATAATTAGAAAAAATTGTTACTAGTGGCGCACCGTGTGTCTGGTGCGCCATTAGTGTCTTTCACACTAATGGCGCACCAGCACATGGTGCGCCACTGCTATATAGTAGTGGCGCACCACATGTCTGGTGCGCCGTTAGTGGCCATTTCATCTATAGCCCTTTTCCTAGTAGTGTAAGCAAGATGACATGATGTAGAGGGATAAACTCAAGCAATATGATATAAACCCCATCTTTTTATCCTTGATGGCAACAATACAATACATGCCTCGCTACCCCTACTATGTCACTGGGTGAGGACACCGCAAGATTGAACCCAAAACTAAGCACCTCCCCATTGCAAGGAAAACCAATCTAGTTGGCCAAACCAAACCGATAGTTTGAAGAGAAATACAAAGATATCTTAATCATGCATAAAAGAGTTCAGAGAAGACTCAAATAATATTCATAGATAATATGAACATAAATCCGCAATTCCTCGGATTTCAACAAACGCACTGCAAAAGAAGATTACATTGAATAGATCTCCAAGAACATCGAGGAGAACATTGTATTGAAGATCAAAGAGAGAGAAGAAGCCATCCAGCTACTAGCTATGGACCCTTAGGTCTGTGGTAAACTACTCACGCTTCATCGGAAGGGCAGCAAGGTTGATGTGGAGGCCCTCCGTGATCAAATCCCCCTCCGCCGGAGTGCCGGAAAAGGCCCCAAGATTGGATCTCACGAGAACAGAAGCTTGCGGTGGCGGAAAAGTATTTTTTATGGACGCTTCTGATGTTCGGGGAATATTTGAGAATATATAGAGCTGGAATTAGGGTTAGGGGACCCTCAAGGGGCCCACAAGCCAAGGGGCGCCCGCCCTAGGGCGCGCCCTAGAGGCTTGTGGCCTACTCGGGACTCCTATGGCCCTCTCCTCAAGTCTCCTGGGTGTCTTCTGGTCCAAGGAAAATAATCATAAAGTTTTATTCCGTTTGAACTCCGTTTGATAGTTCTTTTATGAAAAAGTCAAAAACAAGGAAAAACAGAAACTGGCACTAGGCTCTAGGTTAATAAGTTAGTCCCAAAAATAATATAAAATAACATATTAATGCATATAAAACATCCAATATAGATAATATAATAGCATGGAACAATAAAAAATTATAGATACGTAGGAGACGTATCAAGCTCGCTGAGTACAACATCAACCCGAGGGCTACCAAGGTCGGCTCCTCCGCCCTCACCCTCACCGGCAGTTCCGGCTCCATCTCCGATCATGGGGACCACGGTGACCGCGGCGACTGGGCGTCCTCTGGTGCTCCTGCTGGCCATGGCTTCGGAGGAAACCATGTCAACGGCAGCGATCGCGACCGTGGGCGTGGTCGCGGCGGCCCCGACCATGGGAGTGGCCGCTCTGATTCTCGTGATCACGGCTCCCAGCCGCAGCCTCTGTCGCTGTGGACTGGCTACTTCGTGCCGTACGGCATGGCGCTGCCAGCTCCTCGCCCTCGATGGTCGCCTCCCAATGATGCGGTTGTACTTCGGCCGATTTTCGGGGACCACTCTCAACCCTACTCCGTGATGGTCTCCGGCGTGTCATCGCTCTATCCACCTCCCACCACTCCCTCACCCTACCAGGCCAGCCCTTCATCATGGGATCTAGCGGTGATCTTCCACAACGCCTGCAGCCAGCAGGGCCTTCCCTACCCTAGTGCCAACTGGATTCTTGACTCGGGCACCTCCACGCATGTTACTGGCAACCCAGGTATCCTTTTGATGTCTCATTCTCTTCCAAAGCATTTGTCTTTGAGCATTACTGTTGGCAATGGGGACCGTCTGCCTATTGTTGCCACTGGGTCTACCACCCTCTCTCCCACCCATCTTTCTCTTCGTGATGTAGCAGCTTGTCCTAATATCATTCAAAACTTAATCTCTGTAAGCAAACTCTATAGTGATAGCAATGTTTCCATCGAATTTAACCCCTATGGCTTTTCTATGAAGGATCTTCCAACCCAAAAGATCATCATGATGTGAACTAGTCTGGGTCCTCTGTATCCATTTTATGGCAATTCCTCTCCTGGTGGTGCGGCTTTCCATGTCACAACTGGTGATTTATGGCACCGATGCCTTGGTCACCCTGGCAAGGCATCCCTAGTTTCCCTTTCTCATAGTTTGCTCCTGATTGTAATAAGGCCATTCATTCCCCTTGTACTGCTTGTCAACTTAGACAACATCCAAGTTTGTCATTTTATCATCAAATAATATTACAACCGTGCCATTTCAATTGATCAATGGTGATCTCTGGACGTCTCCCGTTACTAGTTTTGCTGGTTATGCCTACTATCTCATTATATTATATGACTTTTCTCACTACTCATGGTCCTTCCCCTCGCGCCACAAGTCCGACACCTCCCTCACCCTACAATGCTTCTTGCTCTACATTATCGCCCAATTTAACACTCTTATTAAGTGGATGCAATGCGATATTGGTGGTGAGTTCATCAACACTTCTTTGCATACCTTTTTCTCGAACAACGGCATCACTTACTCTCTCTCATGCCCTCATACCTCCCCCCAAAATGGCAAGGCTGAACGCATGCTTCGCACCAACAATGATGTACTACGTACTCTCCTCCTCCAAGCCAACCTCCCTCCTCCGTTTTGGGTCGAGGCCCTCCACACTGTCACCCATCTCTCAAACCGCCGCCCCTCCACCACCATTGCACCCTACACACCATATTTCCTTCTTACCGGCGTCCAACCCCGTTACAACCATCTTCACGTGTTTGGATGCTTATGCTTGACAAATCCCTAAGCCAATAGCCCTCACAAACTAGCCCCATGCTCCTCCCACTGTGTATTTCTCAGTTACCCTTTAGAACACAAGGGTTGTCATTGTTTTGAGCTTCAAACGCGCAAAGTGATCGTGTCACGACATGTTATTTTCAATGAACATGAATTTCCTTATCACCCCTCCCATAAATCAGCTCACAGGTGCACCAACCACACCCGATCCGGCGCCACTGATCCACCGGCGCGTGATCGTTAGCGGGATCGCTGCCCCACCTACCTCGTCCGGTCAATCCCTAGGGGGATCCGCTGGCCCCGCCCCCAGCAATCCCATGCATCCATCCCGCGGCGGCCACATGCCCCCTGCTCCCCCACTATCACGCCCGCTCCCGCCTCCCCACCCGTCGCAGACCCCGCGTCCCCCGCCTATTCGCAAGACTTTTCATCGCAACTAGCACGACTTGATCGGCCTCTCTTTCCATGCCAATCATGCCACCCGCGTATGCCTTCGACCCCACAGAATCCTCCTCATCTACTATGCCATCCACTCCCTCTCCGCCATGTTTCCCCAACCGTGTTATACCTATTGCGTCCCCGATCAATTCACATAAAATGCGGACACGAGAAAAATCAGGCTTTGCCCAACCCAAGCATCTCTTTTCTGTCACCACCACCATGGACATTTCTCCCATACCTTCTACCTATAAATCTGCCTTAAAAAATCCCCATTGGTATAATGTAATGCTTGAAGAATTTAATGATTTGTAGAATGATACATGGTGTTTGGTTCCTCGACCTGCAGGTGTCAACATGGTCACCGAGAAATGGATCTTTAGGCACAAATTTCATTCGGACGGCTCCCTAGCTCGCTACGAGGCCCATTGGGTTCTCCGTGGATTCACTCAGCAGGAGGGCGTCGACTACACTGAGATATTTTGTCCGGTTATAAAACCGGCCACAGTTCGGGTGGTTCTCAGCCTCGCCACCACTCATTCTTGGCCCATTCATCAAATGGATCTTAAGAACGCCTTCCTCCATGGCACTCTCGGTGAAACCGTTTACTGCAATCAACTGGCTGGGTCCATTGATTCATCTCACCGCACCCATGTTTGTCTTCTCAAGAAATCTTTATATTGGTTAAAATAGGCTCCTCGCACATGGTTTATCTGTTTCCAGGCCTTCATCCTTTCCTTGGGATTTGTTGCTTCTAAGTGCGACTCTTCACTGTTCATTCTTCATCGTGGCTCGGCCATTGCCTATCTTCTCCTTTATGTTGATGATATTATCGTCACTGTTAACAACACCGCCACCTTACACTCCATCATCTCCTCGCTCAAGCCCGAGTTATCTATGTTTGACTTCGGTGACATACATCATTTCCTTGGTGTTAATGTTACCCGTTCCCCACGTGGCCTCTTTTTATCTCAAGAATAGTACATCTTAGAGATCTTGGATTGCGCCAATATGACCAACTGTAACCCCATTGCTACTCCTGTCACACTAGTAGAAAACAAGGCTTTGGTTCGGGCCTGGGCCAGCCCATTAGTCCCGGTTCTGCACGAACCGGGACCCATAGGGGGCATTCGTCCCGGTTCGTGAGCCCAGGGGGGCGGCCGGGGCCTCGTGGGCATTGGTCCCGGTTCGTCTGGACCCATTTGTCCCGGTTCTAGGCATGAATCGGGACCAATGGGCCTCGCTCCTGGCACACATCCATTGCTCCCGGTTCGTGGCTCGAACCGGGACAGAAGGTGGGTCTTTAGTCCCGAATCCAGCCACGAACCGGGACCAATGAGTTGCCTATATATACCCCATCGCCGCAGCAGAGCACTCCATAGTGCTCTGCTTTTTCTGGCCAGCGAGGGAAGGGCATTTGGGTGCTCTAGCTCACCTCCTATGCACATGAGGTGTTCGATGAAATGTCCGAGCCACACTAGTTAATCTTTTTCCTCTCGAAACTCGACCTCCGAGCTCCATTTTCCCCGAGATTTGTCTAGGTTTAGCGGTCCGTCACGTCCCGTCCCCGTCTTCACCGCCGTTGATCGCCCGCGCCGATCTTGTCGCCGGCACCACCGTGGTGAGCCTCTTGTTCTTATCTTCTTTCTGAAAAGAAAAAATTCTTACTTCAGATATACTTGTCTAATTTTCTTACTTTTATTATTCCTTGTTATTATATAGTGCGATGGTTTTGGTATCCACCCCCGTCGGCCCTCGTCCTGTCTATGATTCGGATGTGGTATATATATTATCTTTTTATAACTATTTGGTTCATTTATTGTTTATGACAATTATGCCGACCAACATGACATAGATTTTATTTATCTAGGTGGTGGTTGAACCGGAAATTCCAACTGACCCTATTGTCGAGAGGTTAAATTTAGTTGAAGAAGAAAAATTTACTTGAAGGAAAAAATAAAAAAAAATGAGGAGGAGAAGATGATATTGGAGTTGCATGTTGTGGATGTCGTCGATGATCACAAGATCAAGATGGATGCAATGCGGTTGAAGATTAGAAAGATTAGAAAATATGCCATTCATACCGAGGCTTGGTATCATTATGCCGTTGGATCAATTGTTACCTTGGTTGTGATTATGATCGCATTTGTTGTTGCATTGAAAGGTTTTACATAGTTTCAATGTATGGTTTAACTAGATGCTCTGGAGAGCTATATGTTGTTCAATTTGAACTATGTATGTACTTTGGTTTTAATGTGATGATGAACTACTATTAATTTGGTCATTTATCTATCCATGTGAATCTGTAATGGTTTTTGACACACATAATTATATATAATGCACGCAGATGAACCGACAATGGATGTACGGTGACCGACACACATAATTATGTTTCTCGAAGTGGCTGAGGCAAACAAGCAGAATGGTTTTATGTGTTGTCCATGCCCTAACCCTCTTAACTTTTTAGCACATGCTATGTGGGTGAAATGATGATACCATGCCAAATTTCAACCTTTTTCGAGTTCATTTGAAATGCTTTTGAATTTCAGGATCTTATAGCTCAAAAAAGTCAGTAAATACATGAAAAATAACAAATGAAGTCTGAAAGGGTTGAAAATTGATTATGTGGCTTTGAATGGTGCATCTTGAACACACAAAAAGTCTGGAGTTCAAATAAGTTCAAAAAAATGAAATCCCTTTGTAACAGATGAGTTTCCATATGAAACCCTGAGACTTCGAAAGACATTGTCCGTTTTGTACACGAAGTGCATCTAGTTTTTGTTGTAACCCTCTCAACTTTTTAGCACATGCTATGTGGGTGAAATGATGATACCATGCCAAATTTCAACCTTTTCAGAGTTCATTTGAAATGCTTTTGAATTTCAGGGTCTTATAGCTCAAAAAAACAGTAATTGCATGAAAAATAACAAATGAAGTAAGAAATGGTTGAAAATTGATGATGTGGCTTTGAATGGTGCATTTTGAACACACAAAAAGTCTGGAGTTCAAATAAGTTCAAAAAATGAAATCCCTTTGTAATAGATGAGTTTCCGTATGAAACCCTGATACTTCGAAAGAAGACATTGTCCGTTTTGTACACGAAGTACATCTAGTTTTTGCCGTAACCCTCTCAATTTTTTAGCACATGCTATGTGGGTGAAATGATGATACCATGCCAACTTTCAACCTTTTCAGAGTTCATTTGAAATGCTTTTTAATTTCAGGGTCTTATAGCTAAAAACAAATCAGTAAATGCATGAAAAATAACAAATGAAGTCAGAAAGGGTTGAAAATTGATGATGTGGCTTTGAATGGTGCATTTTGAACACACAAAAAGTCTGGAGTTCAAATAAGTTCAAAAAAAATGAAATCCCTTTGTAACAGATGAGTTTTCGTTCGAAACCCTAATCAACTAAAAAGCCACATCATTTAGCTAAAAAATAATCAATTAAAATATTCTGTTATGATCAACTAAAACAAAACTATAATATTCTTTAATAGCAAAAATAAAATCAACTAAAAAACTTTTATAAAACTCTAATAGCAAAAGAATCAACTAAAAAGCTTTTATAAACCTCTAGTATTTTTTAAACTAAAATTATATAAAATTTATGTAACTAAAATTATCAAAGTATTTTCTGTTCAAAACATGAAAAGTAGAAAGAAAGAAAATAAACTTCAATAAATAAGTAGAAACAAAATAAAATAAATTAAAATTTAATAAAATAAATAAGTAGAAACAAAATAAAATAAAATAAACTTTAATAAAATAAATAAGTAGAGACAAAATAAAATTTAATAAAGTAAAATAAGTAAACTTTAATAAAATAAATAAAAATAGCAACAGCAAGTATTTTGTTGTAAGTAGAAACAAAATAAAATAAATAAAGCAACAAAGAAAACAAAAAAATAAAAAAGTGCCACCTACTGGGCCACCACGGCGTGAATACGACTAGAAACCCAACCATGGGCCAAGATTCAGGCCCGCAGGAGGCCTAATAGGCCCACAGGCACATAGTGACAGATTAGGCCCGAAAGCCTGAAGTTGAGAGGAGCTCGAGAGGGTGGGCGCAGCAGCGCTTATAAACCACTCTCGAGCTCTCTCACATAGCGAGGTGGGACTAAACTTTTGGCCGCGACGTGGGCAGCACAAGGCCTTTGGTCCCGGTTGGTGCCACCAACCGAGACTAAAGGGGTGCATTAGTACCGGTTCGTGGCACCAACCGGAACCAATGCCCCCCCTTTAGTCCCGGTTGGTGCCACCAACTAGGACCAAAGGCCTCTGCTTCCCGCCCTTTGGGCTGCTGAAAAGAGACATTTGGTCCCGGTTGGTGGCACCAACCGGGACTAAAGGGGGCACTGGTCCCGGTTGGTGCCACGAACCGGGACCAATGCGCTGTGTATATAAGTAGGACTTGTAAATTTTTCAGTTTCATCAACCATTTGCCCCAAGACGACGCCGAACTCATCGACGCCGCCAGGCTTCCCGTGCTCGCCGTCGCCGCCCCGCCACCCGCTCCTCGTCGCCGTCGCCCCGACGCGCCGCCCCGGCCCGTGACCCTGCCTCGACGCGCCGCCCCGACCCGTGCGCCCCTGCCCCGACGCGTCGCCCCGGCCCGAACCCCTGCCCTGACGCCGCCCCACGCCCCCGGCCTGCCTCGACCATGCTCTGCCCCGACCACACGCCGCCGCCACGTTTGGTCAGGCCGCTGGCGTTCCGCTCTGTTTTTTCATATATATGATGTTTTTTTCCAGATTATGTGCATATGTGTGATTATATGTATGTGTGTATATATGATTATATGTCATGTTTTTTTCAGATTTTTTGTTCATATATATGATGATTTGTTTTTTGCATTTTTATAAAAATGTATATATGTATGTATGTTCTCTGTGTATATATGTTCATATATGCAAAAGTTAGATTTTTAGAAAAGTTTTATCTATATATGTTCTCTGATTTAGTACATTTTAGGTTAGTTTCATTTTTAGAAAAGTTTTATATATTTAGGAAGAAGGAAGAGAAGGAAGAAGGAAGAAGAAGAAAAAAAATTATATATGCAAAAGTTACATTTTTAGAAAAGTTTTATATATCTAGCTAGGAAAGGAAGAAGAAGAAAAAGAAGGAGAGGAAAAAGAAAAATAAGAAGAGGAAGAAAGGAGAAGAAGAGGAGAAATAAATAAGAAGAGGAAAAAAGAAGAAGAAATAAGAGGAGAAGAAGAAAGGAATAGAGGAGAAGAAGAAAAAATAGAATATCGAGAAGAAGAAAAAATAGAACAGTTCTATTTTTTCTTCTTCTCTTTTTTTTCTTCGATCTTCTACTCTATTCCTTTCTTCTTCTCCTCTTTTTATTTCTTCTTCGTCTTCTTATTTTTTATCGGGTATGTCATTGTCGATATACCCCCTCCCGATAACTTCAACATGAGGGGGGGTGGTCGATATACCCTCTCCCCGATAACATTATTTTCCCATGTATGTACGTCGTCGTTGTTGATATACCCCCTCCCCGATAACTTCGACATGAGCGGCGGTCGATATATATACCCCCTCTCGACCGTGATAACTTATACCACGGGAGCACCCCCCGGCGCTCTCGCTCAACCAAAACTCTCGAGGACACCCAAACCCTAGAAAAACGATGTCGGTCTCCTACCCCCTCCCGCCGCGCCCCTACCCGACAAACTCTCTCGAGGCCACCCAAATTTACCAAGTTAAAAGAGTGTTGTCGTCGAGGCCACCCCAAACCCTTGAAGCGTTGTCGAGGCCACCCCAAACCCTAGAAGCGTTGCCGAGGCCACCCCAAACCCTAGAGAAGCGTCGATGCCACTAATATGATTCCTTATTGTGATTAGCTAGCTAGTTCTACGTTTGCCACTAATATATCCATCTGTCATGTTTCAATAATAATTTCCATGTTGTAAATATTTGCAGAAACTATGGAGCACCCCGAGACGAAGCAACAGAAGCGGTGTTGGGGGACATAATCGCAGCAGGAAGTGATGCCGTCTTGTCGTTTCTCAACGACACCGATGGTCTGGAAGAAGAAGCGGGCTACGGTGATCGAACAATGGAGGAGGAAGGACATGATTATGATGGCTCCGGTGACCGAATGCCGGTGAAAGAAGGACACCGTGATGATGGCTCCGGTGACCGAACGGAGTCCGGCCAGGTATATATATTAATTAAGCATGTGCTGACTATAGCTAATTGATGCATTAATTGTTTTTGGTATGTACACATATTAACTCTCTTCTTTCTTCTTTTCTAGCCCTCCGGATCGAGCAAAACTGAGGTAACGAGACGAGGCCCGAAGAGAAAGTTGCGCTCGGATGAAAGGTACACGATCACCGAAATCGATCGCGATGGCCAAACGATTGAACCCCTCCGGACCAACCAAGCATTTTCTGCTCAGTGCGGGGTTCTTGTTAGGGACACGATCCCGATCAGCATCGAGCAATGGTTTAAGCCTAAGGACAAAGACTCTGGGGTGTCTTATGTCGATGATAGGCAGAAACCCGATCTTTGAACCGCGCCGAAGGCAAATTTCACCCTACCGCCAGAGGAGGATCCGGAGAAGCCAATTAAAGAGCCATTGATCAAGGCTCATGCTCTTAAGAAAATAGCTGAGCTATTCAGGAGGTGGAAGAATGAGCTGAAATCAACGTTTGGTGATAATGAAAAGACTCCAGAATTCATCGCCCGATTTGAAAAGATCAAAGATCACTGGGACGCATTTGTCGCCCAAAAGAAATCTGAGAAGGCCAAGAAGATGCCAGCGACAAACAAGATACATGCTGCAAAGAAGAAGCATCACCATTGCACGGGGTCAGGTGGCTACCTGAAAGCCCGGCCGTTGTGGGACAAGGCTGAGAATGACCTGCAGGATAAAGGGATCGAACCAGAGACATTGCGCTGGCCAGACCGTTCAAGGACTTGGTTCTTCGGGGTTGGGGGGACATTAGACCCTAAAACAGGGAAGTGCGTTTGGACGGACGAGCAGCTGAAAACACCCATCACGAGGCTTCAGGAGTTTATCGAAAAAGCGCAGGAAGGAACATTCATTCCGGACAGAGAGAACGACGAGCTCACAATGGCCCTCGGGAATCCTGAGCACCCCGGACGGACACGAGGCATGCCAGGCTCCGTTCCGTGGAAGACTGGGTTTCCGGACGCAGGCGGTTACAAATGCCAGGAGAGGGGAAGAAAGTGGAGCAGACCCAACTCCAGGCGCTGCACGCAAGGGTACAAGCGCTAGAGGAACAAGACGCAGTTCGCAGCAAGCGACCTGCCGAAGCTACCCCGCCATCTCAGCGGAGAAGCAGCGTCGCTTCCACCAAGCTGCTTCAGCTGGAGCATGTCTTGACGGCTCCTGCTAGCTACCCCGTGGATGCTATCACGGAGTCTCAACATTGCCACCTTATGACGCAATGGCAAAACTTCAAAGTCAAGGCGGCTGTGGGCTCTGTTCGACATCCTGAACCCGACGCAACTTATCACTGCCGTCCGATTCCAGAAGGATATGCTAGGGTGACGGCGGATGAAATAACGGAGGGATTTGAGGACCTCGAGCTTGACCACCCTACCGGTGAAGGGGAGACTCGGCTGGGTTCTGCTCTGAAGACTCCATGCCTATGGCGGAAGGAGCTCATCAACCTTCCGAACTAGACACCTCCGCCTCCTCCTCCTCCTCCGGCGAGTCAGGGCACTCTGCCTCCTCCTCCGCCTCCTCCTCCGGCGAGTGATCAGGGCACTCAGCCTCCTTCTCCGGCGTGTGGCGGCACTCCGCCTCCTTCTCCGCCTGCGCCGGCGCGCCCGAGCAGCCAGCCTCCTCCTTCTCCGCCTCGTCAGCAAGGGGCGGAAGAGACCCGCCGCCGCTTTGGCTGCTCCAGCGCGTCGTAGTCCTTGTCCTCCGCCTCGTAAGCAAGGAAAGAAGATAGCCGCAGCCGCTCCGTCTGCTCGGCCGGCGTCTAGCAATACAGCCAGAGGCGGGAGGCAATACAAATTCGGTCCATCTCTCAAGCCTCTAGAGAAGTTACCATACGAGATGACCGTGGAGGAAAACAAGAAGATCGTGGAAGACGAAGTGAGGAACTACTTTCAAGGGGTGAAAGCAAAGAAACATCCACCTCCGGAGGAGAAGATAGATCCAGTGAAAGCAAAGCGCACTATCGATGCCCTGAAGCGAGCACCACCTTCTCCGCCGCAATCCAACTATGATCGCATTATTGAAAAGTCATTTATCAAAGTGGAGCGGTCGGGAAGTACTATCAGTGATCAAAGGTTAGCAGAACGACGAGCTGGGAAAAAAATTGCCCAGCTCGGCGAACAAGCGAACCAATCGTGCCCCTCGCTCAAGGTGTCTAGTGATATCGTCGCTAATCATCCGGAGATTTTGCCCAATACCAATCTTGGAGATTACCTGCCCGACGATGTACATTATGATTTCTTGGAGGTGGACGAACACAAATACCATTACGGGAAGCCTCTCGTCAAAGATGAAAGATCTCTAACAACGATGATGCGAAGATTCCATGATTGGTACATGAAAACCTGCAGAGAGTCTGGGGGATGAATACTTTGACGCTGAGAGTTAAAGAGGAGCATGACCTCGTTGGAATTGAACTGTTGAATGTTCTATTTGAGGAGTTCTTCCAGTTTTTTAATCAAAAGGCCCTCGATAAATTAACGGTCACTTGCTACTGTCTGTAAGTACTACTTCTATCATTAAGTCTCTCTCTATATATATATACGTCAGCTCTTTAATTGCATGTATATATAATTATCCTCACTATATTATGCAGATTGAAGATCGCCGAATTGAAGAAAAGACAAATCGGTAATATTGGGTTCATTAACACAAATCTCATAGATCAATTTATGGTTGAATTTCAAGCCAAAGATACCAAGGCCAAGTTGCTACGATCGTTGGTAATAAATCAAAACAAAGATATAATACTCTTTCCTTACAACTTCAAGTGAGTGTTATTGTCTTGTGCATATTCGGTTTCCCTTATTAGTCAAGGTTATAGTAATGTAATTGATGAGTTATGCATGCATGCGCAGGTTCCACTATATTCTCCTAGAGATTAAGCTTGAGCAGGGACTAGTAACCGTCTTAGACCCGAGACAAAAAAAATCCCCAAGAGTATGCGGACATGACTGAAATGCTCGAGAAGTAAGTTAAATCGATCATTATCGCACCATATCGGCAACTTTGTTCATTTCCTGATATCAAGTAATTGTTTTCTTTGTTTGGCAGGGTTTGAAAAAAATTCACCGCAAAAGCTCCCGGACTGCCGAGGAAGCTGCGATTTACACACCCGAAAGTAAGTACTACTAGCTAGTTCTGCGCATCTCCTAGTGATTCAAGCACTAGTTTCATCAATACCATTTAGCATGCTTGCTTATCAGTTTCATTGATCTCTATTTCTTGTAAAGTGGTTGTGGCAGGAAGCCGGGAATAATTACTGTGGATACTACGTTTGCGAGTCCATCCGCCACACGACCTGTGAGCTAGGCTACTCTGACAAACAATATGAAGTGCGTAAGCAATAATATTCACAATTTTATTTTATTACCATCATTTGTGTTGAGTTTCATTCATTCATATATATGTATTGACCCCCTTCTTCAAATTTAGATGTTTCGGATGCGGGATGAACTCCTAACACCAGATCGCATGCGAGCAATTCAAGAGGAATTGGTGGGATTCTTTTTTGACCACGTGATCGATAAAGACAGAGAATACCATGTGGACCCTGAGTTCATATATAATTAGGGGATTATATTGTAAGAGATATTATATTGTATATATGTAGCCAGTAGTGTCGGATAGATATACGAAAACTTGTTGTTCGACCAATCTCTCGGAGAAGGAGAGGTCGATATCACTTCTCTCTGTATGCATATGTTCATGGCGATCTTCTGTTTCCTTCATTTGCTTACTAGCTAGCGTGTTGAGTCCTCTCTATACGTATAGTACGTAGCGTCGACCAAGCACGGAGATAAGAGAGGACACTTCTCTCTATTAATTAGCTAGCTAACACAATATATGAAACACCTAAATTAACCCCCCAAAACCCCCTAAACTCCACCCCTTTCAAAAATAAATAAAAACATCAGCTCCTGCCAGCTGCTGACGCGTGGATGCCTTTTGGTCTCGGTTGTTGCCACCAACCGGGACCAAAAGCCCTCCTGCCTGGGCTCGCCGCAGCGCCCACGTGGAGTCCCATCTGTCCTGGTTCGTGTAAGAACCGGGACTAAAGGCCTAGGGCTTTAGTAACGACCCTTTAGTCCCGGTTCCTCAACCGGGACAGATGGGCCTTACGAACCGGGACAAATGGCCATTTTTTACTAGTGTCAACACCAAATCCAAACTATCCGCTACTGATAGTCCACCAGTTCCCGATCCTACTCTATACCGTAGCATTACTGGAGCCCTCCAGTACCTCACCCTCACTCGCCTATCTCCTATGCGTTACAGCAGGCCTGCCTATTTATGCATGATCCTAGCGCCTCCCACCTTTAGTTTGTCAAAAGGATCTTACGCTATCTCAAGGCCACATCAGATTATGGACTGCAGCTTACCACTTCTCCTGGACATGATCTCGTGGCTTATTCCGACGCAGATTGGGCCGGCTGTCCCGCTACACTGAAGTCCACCTCCGGTTTCTGTGTGTTCCTTGGCCCCAACTTGGTCTCTTGGTCCTCCGAGCGCCAACACACTGTCTCTTGATCGAGCGCCGAAACTGAGTATAGGGGCAGTTGCAAATTGCGTCGCTGAATCCTGCTGGCTTCGCCAGCTTCTACAGGAGCTACATCAACCTTCGTCTAGTGTCACCATTGTTTCCTGTGACAACATCAGGGCGACGTACCTCTCCTCCAACCCCGTCCAGCACCAACGCACCATTCCACAACGTTTTATGCAACGTGGCGGCAGACTAGTTCATTCACACAAAAAAGATCCATGCAAGTTTCCACGTGCTGCTGCTTCCAACGTTGAAGCGTTTTTTGTGTCGTACGTCGATCGTATTTGGATCTTCTCAGAAACGATAGCGGCGACATGTCGTTGTATCTATGTCTTCAGAGCGGTTCGAGTAGATTTTTTCCTTCATTTTTCGGACTGAAAAAAAGAGGAAATGCTACCTTCCATCGCTGGTACTATGTAGTTGTTGGTGCAACAGCCCGCGCATTTGCATAAGGTGCCTTGTATATATGTGGAAACGTTCGGTTGCTACGCGCGTACCTCTTCGTGGTCTGCACACGGATACCTTAAGTAAGCTTTAATTTTGCTTCAGTTGGAAGCCAGCCAGTTTACTTCCCCCGTTCTTGGCTAGCTGAATCTCGACTTCTAGTTTGGTCGGAATCTCTACTCCTAATGAAGTAGTTGGTAGTCTACGCCGGTCAATTTTCGTCCCACTTATCATGGTTATTTTTCGTCCCACCTTTGCTGTTTTTTCATAGATTTTTTTCGTCCCCTCCCCCACTTCATAGGTTTATTTTCGCGTCACCCTCTCACACAACGAAAAGCTGAACGGATCAGAACTTTCCATGCTGACGCAAATTATTTAGTAATGTCTTTATGTAAAAGAATCAATCACAATCAATCTCTAAAGATCAAATCTAAATTAATTAATCTTCATAACGTTTGTTTCCTTCCGAATCACGTCCATAACTTTCCTTCCTTATTTGGGCATAAACTGTTTGGTAGCACAGATTAGGAAGCTTCCTATGAGCGTAGTAATAGGAAGTATTCTTTTTCTTGATGATTCGTTTCCATGCATGATGATAGTAAATTAGGCTAACATTCACCACTATTTATCAACGTCATCAATCGTATCCATTCCTACCAGTTTTAAGGGAATCCGCTCGCTACGTCTTTTTCAAGGGGATCCGCTCGCTACGTCGTCGTCGCACGTTATTTTCACAAGCAATTCCCCTAAAAAAACACAGTGCCCTGCCTCGACTTCCCTACTTGGACGCCGCCGCTGCCGCCCACCGATCTCGCCGCCTCCCGGCGATCCCCTCCTCCCTCCCGCAGCTCGAACGACCCACTTTTTTGGCCACGAGCACCGCCTGCCTCTTCGCCCATGCGTCGCCCCTCCTCTTCACCATAGCCACGAGCACCATCCGAGGCGGAGCCGCGGCGCCTCCACAGATGCGGCGGAGACACCATATCTAGTGGAGACGGCGGTGTAAATCTTCTCCCACTCTGCTCCTTCCCGTGGTTACCGGCCTGCTCCACGTCCCCTCTGCTTCGTGTGGATCTGCTCATGTGCAGCAGTAAACTTTATTTAGGTAGAAACTATTCTTCTAGGCCTTTTTTTGTTACTTACAAATTAACTTTTTGAGCCAATGCTTATGGCATGAAGTATTACCTAGAGTTCCTTAATCAATCTGCTTGTCCATCGTTTCATTTGGTTCAATTACTATCAGCAAGAACGCATTGTGAAACCATTAGCTTATGAATGTGTGCTCTTCCTGCAATAATAACATTTGCAATGTAAGGGCCGAGGCACACCCATGCATCAGGATGATGTGCACCACGTGGGAAGTAATACTAATATGGCCTAAGTGGATAATGAAATATCCAAAGATACACTTGACTGGATCAATTTTTTTCTCTGGAATTGTTTTTCATGATGCACAGATGTAGATGCTATATTTTTAAAATTTCAAATCACCTATGCATGCCAATGTGATTCTTATCCTTTTCATTAGACAGTGTGTTCCCATCAATCCATCCATGCACCGAACCAATTTTTTTTACTCTGTTCAGGTTGCAATTACGAACGAGTAGTATATGTATGCACTGAACTACTTGCATAAGACAGTGAAATACTTCTTACTCGCGTGAGTGGAATTTTGGAATAGAGAAAGAACATACAACAGAGATCACGTAATTAATTGATTACATAAACCGAGATCACGTAAAACAAGTTTGATAGGCCCATTGCATCGCACGGGCATTTTTGCTATATGTACTAACAGGTTCTATTTATTTCCTTTGATCGGTCAATACTCCTATGTCCTATGTAGGTAAGAAGGAAAGAAAACCTAACGGTACAGCCGGCAAAACAGTCAACGGCGAGCTTCATCGCCGCGTACGCGTCGTAGTACCTGGCCATCACCGGCTGGGGCATCGAGGACTTAACGCTGGTGAAGAAGGCATGGGTATTGGTAGAGCTCCAAGAAGCTGCCCTTCGTCCTGCCCGCCGTCTTCACCATCGGTCCCCGGGTGACCACCCTGGAACTCAGCGACGCTACCAAGGCGACACGGTCCGGGTTGGTTCAGTCCCTCATCGAGCCACCGTTTGGACCGGCCAACCACCACTGGCGTCAACGTGTTGGGGCAGCGGCGAGGTGGGCTGCGTGTGTGGGTGATGTGGCGAGGTGGTGGACATGCGGGAGCGCCAGCGATGAGGTCGGTGATGTGCCGCGGCAAGTGCGCGGCTGTTAGCCACGAACCTTCTGTAGCAGTTTTTTTCATGAGCCCATGTTTTTTGTGTTTGGGCCTTGCCATAATTAGCGGATTAACCATGAAAAAAAACATGACGTTCAGTTTGTTGTCAAATGGTGCCGTGATTTTCTGATCAAGCCATGTTTTTCTTGTACTTCCTATTTCCTGTTCGACTGAACAAAAGTGCAGAAAGTGAACACACCAACACGACTGAAAGCAGTCATATTCAGTTATAGAGGTATATATTTATACAAGATATACACAGGCAGGTGCGGCCAGTAACCCAACTAACTCCTGAGCTGACCTTGCTAATCCTTTACTCGTGATAAAGACGCAGACGATAAGGAAAGGTTGTTACGGAGAGAGCAATGGGAGAGAGAGAATCACGTGGCGGCAGGTGGACCTGAACATATGCTTCAACAAAGAAAACGGCAGCGTAGGATCATGGTGCGTGATTATAGGCGGAGGCTATTAAATCTCACGCGGAAATCACGGCTGAGCGATTCTCGCACGATCCGAAGTTCACACCCAATCGACCGTTTTCCCCAGTTGATGGCCTGCATGCGTGCTGTGCTAAAACGGTCGCTGCCATGGCAGCGAAACCCGCAGCTAGAACGCTGCGAGCGCCAAGTTGAGAACTTGAGATCGTCAGTGGTGCATGCACGACAGCGGCGGCGAGAGGCTATGGTGCATGGGGAGGAGAGAAAAGAAGGAGAGGGGAAGCTTGGGGACATGGTAGTTTACCCGGGGGCTACCGGTCGGCACGCTGAGAATGAATGGCGGCGGCCGTGACATTTTTTCTCAGTCCTCTTGGTCGGACCGGTTGAAGACCAGACCGGATCGGACCGACAATTTTCCAGGCCGATTTTAGCAGACCAGATCATCCATTTTCTCTAACAAGCCAGGACCGAGCGTGTCAAACACCGATTGAGCCACGAGCGGAACGTCCAGCCCCGCCCACCGTCGAAGCGAAGCTCCTACTCCACGTGAAGTTGATCGCACTATTGTACTCGTACGGTAGGAGCCACGGGCACGACATGGTGAAGGGCTAAAGGGCTGATCGAGGGTGAGACCCGGATGCTGGTGGCGCAGCTAACCATGGACGAGATCTTCACCTGCACCAAAAAGTTCAAGCAGGAGGTGTTCAGCAGCGTGCAGAAGGAGCTGGACCAATTCGGCCTCTTCATCTAGAATGCCACCGTGAAGCAGCTGGTGTACGTGCCGGGGCATGAGTACTGCTTGAACTCGGCGAGAAGACACAACAGGAGGCAGCGAGCAGGCCCAAGGTGGATGTTTGTGGAGCGGGACGGCCTCACGTGCCAGAACGCCGCCAAGGTGGACGCCGAGAACAAGGTGCTCTCTGTGCGGCAGCAGGGCGAGGCGCTCAAGGAGAAGGCCAAGGTCAAGGCGGAGGTGCGGGTGTTTGAGAACACTAGGAAGGCCGACAACGCCGCCTCAATGACCGACCTCGCCATGAAGGGGAAGGCTGGGACTGGCAGGCCAAGGTCGCCGAGGTTGAGGCCGCCAAGGCTGTCGCCATCCGCGATGCCGAGCTGCAGATGGAGGTTAAGACGAAGAACGTGCTCTGCCAAACTGACAAGCTCAAGGTCGAGCAGCTCAGCAAGTCCACAATACACTATGACACACAGGTTGGTTATGCAATAAGCATGTATAAAAATATAGTACTAGGGACAAGAGAAATTCATACTTATTGACCTCAGCATTTTATATTTTGTAGGTTCAAGAATCGAACACGCTCTTCTACAGCTGGCAGAAGGCGGCGGATACGACATTGTATAAGGAGATGAAGGCGGCGGTGAGGTGAAGCGGCCGAGCAGAAACACATGCATGTCTCGATATGGGAGGAAAGGGAGGGAGATAAGGTGAGGGTTAGCGGTGCAACATGCCACACGAGGAAAGGGGTGAAGAGATGACCTTGAGGAGGGAAGTGAGCTCGGCCATGGCATGGGTCAGGGTAGAGGAAGGTTGATCCATGGTTTGGCCAAAGGGGTGATGAGCGAGGGAGAAGTAGAAGGCCCCCTCTCATATCTTAGTGCGTGAGCAAGTCTGTCGAGGTGGAAGAAGCCTGTCATTTCATGACGACGTTGGTGACCTTCCCGTGATGTTGTTCGCCGGTTTGTGGGCGGATCAGGCAACCGTCTGGTCTCTCAATCCCCCCCTTCACTAATTTTGGTGAGAAGAGGGGAGGGATGAAAGGGTGGAGGGGTGGGAGATGAGGTCGCCGATTCTGTTGGTTGTGGGCGCGAGGGCGGAGAGAGGAGAGTGAGCGACGCCGGTGAAGTCTATGGATCTAGAGCAGGCCCGTCGACGAGGGAGGCCGAGGTGGGCGATCGCAGGCCCCCAAAAATTTGGGCCCCCCAAATAGCTAGGTAACGCTAATACATCATTAATCTAATGGCCAGTCTGCTAAGTAAACGTACCTCAGCCCATGAGGCACGAGGCGGTTAAGTGCTTATCCATCAATCCATGTATATGGATCGCTAACACTTCTGGCTTCCGCCAATCGATCAGCGGCGGTCTGCTGCCTTCCGCCATCGCCCAGGACGCCGTCCGGCTGCTTTCCGCGGTTTTCGCCGGTCGCCCAGATGCTGCCTTCCACCATCGGCGACTGCCCGGTGCTCAGGTATCCCCGTTTCATCTATTTAATTTTATCCTTGTTCTTCGTCACTACATAGTACTTAATTAAGTTTGATGTCTCTGACCTAGGTTATGAGTAGCCGAGTAGGACGAGATAGTTTGTTCTTGGGTTAGATATTTGGTAACGAATTTATTTATCCACGGTGCTAGAATAGGCGTAGGACGAAATTAAGTTAATTCTTTATCAGTTGTAGTTGCCTTTATATTTTTGATTCACACTAATTAGGCACTTTTATGTTTAACAGGAAGTCGTTTATTTCTCAATCCTCGTTATGTCTTCGAGAAACAGAAAGCAAGATTCTGGTTGTAAAAAGCGTAAGGAAAAGGCAAAAGATAGTAGCGCAAGCTCAATCTCAAAAGGGTGCTCTTGACAGATTTGTTGTGAAAGAATTTCCGTTAAATTCTGAAAATCAAACTCCCAATATTTTCTTGGAGAAGATTAGTATGAAGATATTGAAGATCTCATTTCAAGAAATACTAGATGGATTCTGCTTTTTGGTAGAACATGAGGTTAGTTTATTACTTTAGTGCCCTTTTATTATATTTTAGCATTTGTATTTGATATAAGTCAAAATATTGTATACATAATAAAACATACTTGAAATTATATAATAAGCCGAGAGTATGCTTTAGATACATTATTACTTCTGTAATACGAATTTTAAAAATTTTGGGCCCAATTTTGATTTTCGTCCCGGGGCCTCGAATTTCTGGAGACGGCCCTGATCTAGAGAGGGAGGGGAACAAGAGAGTGAGTGGTGCGGAGAGGGAGTGGATAGAGTGCGGTCATGCGGGAGAGGACAACAAGTCGTATAGGAGGGGTATAATGGGAATATCATAAAAATAAAGCTTTATTTATACCTGTACACTATATATATTCAGAATAGCATAAAATATTTTCTCAATAAATTACTTAAAAATATCCAAGAAATTACGGATGACCGACTATCATTATATAAAGGGGAAATCCGTTCTTTGCTCGTGGAGAAATGTAACATAGTTTTTTATGGGCAATATACCACATACCCTAAATAGTAGATATTCGTGAGAATAACCATCAACATGTGATTTAGAGGTGAGCCTAAAATTATTAAAATTGGGATGCCACTCAATCTACTAGAAACTGCTCATTTCTAGCATTTGTCCAATGAATATATATTTCCATACCACCATCATAAAAAAATTATTCTAATCTTTGTTTATATTAGAATACCTTTGTAGGTCATAAAAACTGATGGATTTGATTGTGCTTCGGAGATGTCGACTGACAAAGACCCTGATGTAACGATGATGGAGGGGGCTAAGAATTCAACGAGTTTTACACAACCAAAAGAGGTGCATGCAAATAATTGTTCTTCTTTGTATGTATGTTGCACATGATATAATACTCAAAAGGTATATTTCTATATATATTTAATTTTGTAGAATATGATAGAGATGGAGATGGATTATGTCGGGGTTCAAAAAGAAACCCATTCAGAGGGTTTTGGGGGCGACATGATTGGAAGGGGACAAAAATTCACCATGTTTTATACAACAAAAAGATGTGCAAGTGATGATATCCCACAACAACGACGCACTCAAAATAAAGCAAACCGGCTGGAATTACGATAAATATTTATGGCAACATTTATTTCCAACTGGTATTCCGATGAGTAAGTTCAATGATGTTCACATAACTCAAGGAAAATATTTCAAAAGCCCGTAACAACGCACGGGCATTCTACTAGTTTATATAACTTTTCGGCGTGTACACAGCGTACGAACCATGCATATAACTTTATATACCTTTCTCGATTTCTTTTGCTGCTTGTTTGCTCGACCTAGCGTCTCACCTTGTGAGTTGTGCATGCGGGAAATAGCTACTCAGCAGTGTGGTAATCGATCAATGGCGCTATCAGCTCCTCCCAGTCAGGAACAGCCGTCGGGGAAGCAATTCGGCTACCAGCTCGCTGCTGCTGTGAGGAGCATCAACTGGACGTATGCCATATTTTGGTCAGAGTAAAATGCACTAGTGGTCATTGAACTTATTGCGGCCCTACCCTACCTGTCAGTGGGTGGAAGTAAGAAGTTGAGGGAAAATAAAAATGCTGCTGTGGGGATTCGAACCCTATACCTCGAGCTAATATGCGCGCAGGCTGACCAGCCGCTTTGGCTCCAATCTTGCGTCTAATTAGAGGACAAGCCCTTTTATATCTTCTAGTCATTCACGTGACAGCGTTGGGATATTTCTTTTTTGCGTATGTTCATATAAGACCATTCTATTGGTTTAGATGATAGTGCATTCTAATTCATAGTGATTTCTTCCATATCAGTTTTAGCGTACCAAATTGCACCATCGCAAGCGTAGTTTGGCTAACGTATATATTTCTGTTGATAGCATTTATAAGCATAATTTGGAGTACTTAACACGTGTATATTACTTTTATGCATTTAAACATTTATTAATAAAATTTTATATAGACATATATTAACCATTTTGATAAGTACACTCCGCCATAATTAGCTAGTACAAGATGACCGCACGCCAAATCCCTGGTCGTCTCGTGCTAAAAACAGAGCAATGACGCCCACCAAATCTACTGGAGCTGCCGCTGCGGCCGCGTCACTGTCGAGCCACCGTCCACGCGTGCATATTGAACAAAAGAAATTGAAGTGCTAATCCAATCTCGTTTTCTTGCGAGGGAAGTGCTAATGCAATTTTGGCCGTGAATCATATGTACGAGTACACAGTACTGCTAAAACAGCTTTTTAAATCCTAAAAGGCCCGACCACTGAAGCCGAAACGATTATGATTTAAATGCCAAATGGCTCGCACGTAAAAGAAAAAAAATGCAATGGCTGTCACGTGAATCCAGTAAAATATAAATGGTTTTTTTCTCAAGTTAGACAAGACGGGAGACAGGTGGAGCTGGTTGTCCTGCTCGGGCAATAAGCGCGAGGGCCCGGTTTTGACTCCACACGGGCGCATAATTTTATTTCCTCCTACTCCTTTCTTCCACCACTGACAGGTAGGGCCCACACAGTTAGAGAAAAAAAACTGACAAGGCCTTGTTTTTTTTTTGCAATGACAAGGCCTTGTTTGACCAATCAAATAGATGAAATACAAAGCTATACGATCCAACAGTGACCGTATAATCATCTCAACACGCATATAATGACTGTATTGACCGTATTCTTAAATACAGTGACCAAAATAAACGTATACGATAAGTTCAATGACCATTAGTGCATTTTACTCTTTTGGTCATTTCCGCCAGCCCGCGCCCACGCCACTCCTCGTAATGAATAAATGACCACTCTCTATCTCTATATGTATCAATAGATATCATATTTGGGTTTGTAGCAAACCCACAAAGTTCGTACTTTTCATATATATAGTGTCCGGCGTCGACGCCGTCGGTTCGTTTCGCAGAGTTCTGGCGTGGAAGGATGGGTTCTACAACGGCGAGATAAAGACAAGAAAGATTGCCGGCTCGACCACTACGGAGCTTAGAGCAACTCTAGCAGACCCCGCAAAATGTCGGCCCGCAAAACGTGTTTGCAGTTCGCGCAAAACCGCTTTTGCGGGCCGGCGAGGGCTAGCACAGATGCAGACCCCTCAAACGGACCCGTAAAAAAGTATATTCACGGAATATGCTTTTTTACGGGTCGGCTATGCGGGTTTTGCTCGGGCAACAGCGCACGACCCGCAAACAGCAAAACTGCAAATCTGAAATTTGTCATAGGGCTTTACAAACAAGTTCAAATTCAAATGACATAAACAGTTTGCGCGCGAATAAAAGCGAAGTTGATTACGCAAAAGAGGGCATGCAAAGGTATGCGCCCATGTCCGGCATTATCTTGAGGGTCGATCTTCACTCGGCGCCATGGAGTCCATCTTGAAGTTCATCGGCGCCACCGTAGCCACCTCCGTCGCTTGTTCCAACTCCCGCACCGAAATCATCCACACTGCCACCGTATGGAGCAGAGAAAACATCACCGGAACTGGCAGACGGACCGGCCGAGGCGACCATTCTCCTCTTCAAGATGTCTCTCCTTGCCATATCATGCCATGCTTTGGTGACGTCGTCTATGTCATTGCAGTTCATTGACATGATCTTGTTCTCTTCGGCGAGCAACAATGACAGCGATTTCTTTTCAGAGGCGCGTACTTTTCTCTCCTCAATGGCAGCTCTGCGCAGCCCCTCTTCTTTGAGCATTTGCCATTTTTCTTGCTTCTCTTTTGCCTTCTTTTCGGCCAACTCTTTCTTGATCTCCAACGACTTCAACAACATTAACTCGTTTGATTGCATCATGGCATCAATCTTCTCCCTCAAGCTCGATGCTTCTTGCTCTCTCTTTATCTTCTCTCTAGTCTTCTTGTCGCCATCGGGCTTGTTCAAATTTCTTGGGCCATCATCATCTTCATCTTCATCCATGTTTGTAAGTGAGCCTCTCTTTGGTGGGGACTCTTTGTCGATCAACTTCCACTTGTTGCACTTTTGGAGCAACTCCCAACAATGCTCTAATTTGAAGAATCTGCCTTCCGAAGCTTCCATGTCTTTGTATCTATGTTGAGCAATCTTGTCCTACACAATGCGAACAAGATGTTGCAATCATTTTTCATGATACATAATGATGATGCACAACTTGAACAAAGGCAAAGCAAACTCACATAGTCGGACTCCACGGTGCCACTTGGAGGTGCATTGCGTACTTGCTCCAAGCAAGCTGCCCAACGGCTGCACATAGACTTGATGTTCTCCCAACGACCTTGAAGCGACCGAAATGTGCGGGGAGTCTTGTTGGGGTAGTTTTTCATAATGCGGAAGTATTGATCTTCGGTCCTTTGCCAATATCTCTTGCCGGTTTGATTAGTACCCGTGCATGCATCAAGAGACACTGCACTCCATGCTTTGATCAAAGCTTGATCTTCCAAGATGGTGTAGTTCTACGATCTTTGGCTTTTCCCAGCTTTTGCTTGTGAATTCTCAAACGCTTCCGCTTCGATCTCAGCCAAGTCATCCGCACAACCATAGCCGTCCACGCCGCACTCTATTTCATTGTAGTCGAAAGGTTCGAAGGGGGCTTGATCAATGTCAACCGCGTTCGTGTCCAACAAGTTCACGAACTCGGTTGTTGCATTGTTTGAACCACCGCTGTAACGAACGATAAGAAGTCACGAGCTATCGATAAACAATGGCGAAAATGAAAGAGAATCACCAAAGTCCGAAGAGATATACCTTCCGGCCATTTCGTCAAACACCTCGCTCGCGGGGGGAGCGGCACCGTTGAACGGCATCGCCGGAGCACCTCCTTGCGGGGGGATGGAGTGAGAGGTTGAAGAAGATTTGTTCCTTGAAGTCGGAACCTTCCTCTGCTATGCGCCCGCGACCTTGCCGGCCTTCTCCGCCGCCGGCCGGGATCGCACAGCGGCATTGCCGCCCGGAGCGCGGGCCATCGCGGCGGGGGCAGCCGGATTCCCGCCTTGCACAAGCACGTTGCCCTGCCGCTTGCGGGCAGGCGTGGCGTGTGCTTGGGCGACGCCGGCGGGGCCTACATGGCCGGCGACGAGATCCGCCCGAGGGAAAGGGGTGTGCGCGACCTCGACGGTGACGGGGGCCAGCATCGGGTCGTCCATGGCGACGAAGGACGGCCGGGGAGGAGCGGCCGGAGCTTCGGGGGGGGGGGGGGGGGGGGGCAATGGTGGCGGAGGGTGCGGGAAGCGGGAAAGGGGACGCGGAAATGTCCCTCCCGCCAAATCTCGCGCCGGATGGGGGTTGAGCTCGGGTCGGCCTCCCAGCCCGTGAAGATAGAGGTTGGGGGAGAAGATTTATCGCGCCCCGCAAAATTTTTTGCGGACCGGGGCGTTTTGCGGTGTTTGCTCGTATTTTTCGGTCCCAATCCGCAATTTGACGGTTATTTTACGGGTCGGGACGTTTTACGGGGCCTGCTAGAGTTGCTCTTACAGCGGACGAGCGCGTCATGCACAGAAGCAAGCAACTGAGGGAGCTCCACGAATCGCTCTTGCCCGGCAACTCCAACAATCGGGCAAGGCGACCTGCCGCCTCACTGTCACCGGAGGATCTCGGGGACGGCGAGTGGTATTACACCATAAGCATGACTTACACCTTTCACCCTAATCAAGGGTACGTAGTTATCAACCATGATGTATGCGATATATGTGCCTGCCATGTTTCATGTCGTCCTTATTTTTATATACGGGTACATAACAAAGACAAATTTTGTGGTTATGAAAATAGTCACAAACATGCACTATTTTTTGTTACAAATTACATATTAATTTGCACCTTTTTTAGTAGTTATCTTGTTAATATATACTGTCATGTTGTTGCCAGGAAAAGATCACTTCAAGAAAATTATAAACAAGCATATATAATACGTCCATACATATGTCCAATTATTTTCAGCCTTTTCTTTTTTCTAAATTAAATACATAGAGTCCAAGCTTCAAATCCTGCACTTAAACCTCAAGCTAATCTGTTACACTCCCTTGCAGCTAGTCTCTTACTAGTATTATCTGTTCTTTTTTTGAAGAAAAAACTTTCGATCTATTCATCATCATCACAGTAAAAAAACACTAGAAGTAACATAAATTACATACTCCCTCTGTTCGGAATTACTTGTCACAGAAATGGATGTATCTAGACATATTTTAGTTCTAGATACATCCATTTTCGAGACAAATAATTCCGAACGGAGGGAGTACATTTCTGTAGAACACCTTGCGACGATTGCAAACATTGGTGTGCATGCCCAAGGCGCGCTACACTCATCGCCCCTCCCTCATTGGAGCTTGGCAAACTTAATTGTAGTAGACGGTAGGGAAGTCTTTATGCTAAGGCCTTAAAGGACCAGCGCTGTAGAACAACAACCGTGACCATTAAAGAAAAGAAAAAAAGAAAAGAAAAGCATAGATGGAAAAGATTCAACATGTAGACATATAACACAGCAAAACTAAGGCCGAATCCAAGTATATCCACTAAACTCAAACACTGACTGAATCCCGCGAGATTCACCGACATGCCCTCCGACAATGTTAGATGCATCATCGGGATAGGGACTTGGCAGGGTGAACCTTATTTTGTCTTCAGATAGCAGATGTTGCCTCACCTTCCTAAGCAGCACACAAACACTAAATAAAACTTAAAAAACACTTAAAATGAAGTAGGAGCACTCTCACCGGCAAGAGCCACGATCCATTATGCCTCCATGGCCCTAAAGCCAGAGGAAGATCGACGGCAGCATCGGCGGGAGGCGAAGAAGCCCTCGTTTAATACTGTCTTGATACTAGCTACCATAGACTGCAGTGGTAAGATGTACATACTGAAGTGATTTTTTTTTTCTGTCGGCGTGAATGTACTCACTACCAGGTTGCCAGGCAAAAGCTTTGCGAGCAATCAACATGTTTGGCTGTACAACGCTCAGAACGCAAACACCAGAGTTTTCCCCCGCGCGCTCTTAGCAAAGGTATATCTCTTCTACTTATCTCATATTATGTGTGTATAGCAATGATGCGGGTCGGGTTTTCAACCCCCTTACATAAGAAAACATCGTTTGGTCTTTAACTAATAATAATACTCCAAAACGTGCATGATGTCTTCCTACACCATCCGATGGTCAAATCAGACTGCTTCTATTCAGGTCAGCACATTACTTCCTACTATAGATAGATAGATAGACGCACACATATACACATCTCTGATCTCAAACCGTTCACATATTTCCAGACAATCGTTTGCATTCCCTTAATGGGCGGTGTGCTGGAGCTCGGAACGTCGGATCAGGTCGGTGCACATGAGTTTCAATTTATGTTCTCAGTAACTCTCAGCATGTTCTTCCGACTTGCCGACGGGTTCAACGGTAACCTTTTAATATTAGGGGTAGCTATTTTGTTTGCCAATACATGCTAGCTATTTTTGTATGTGTTGTCCCAGTCTACCATTCTGCCCCTTTTGCATTTGTGCGCCATTCCTTTTTAGTACATTAATTTACACTAGTCTTCCACTGCGTTTTCCTACTACTATGTATTTTATATTATATTTATGATTATCTTTAGAGCAAGTACAATAGAGTGATGTAGGCGGGCTACAAGAGATGCCACATCACTTTTATGCCTAGTTGAAGAAGAGAGGAGAGGAGAGAGAGAAGAGAAGCGGGTTACAAACAAAAGTGACCCCACCTATATATAAGGCTTTTAATCAGTAGTGTCTGCCTCACACACACAGATACTCTAGGTTCCTCTTAACACACCATCTCCCTCTGTTCGACTGTCCCTACACACAGTCTCTATCCATCTCTCTCTAGATGTATGCCCCCATAGGAGGGTGACTGCCATCGACGTGGATAGTGATTGGGATTGAGATCTCATGGCAAGGGGGACCAGATATTTACACCACTGGCGAGGGATCCACTAGTTGTATTTGAGAGTTGAGACTATCGATGACGGATGCGTTCAATGGGTTTTTGGCAGTGCGTGAACTTGCTTTTTTCTCTTTCCCGTCCCCCGTATAACTCTATCTGAGTTGTATTATTGTTATCAGTAACGAAAAGGGTATACCCGATTAAAAGAAAAGGCTGTATTTGAGGTACTCATGTAGTATATGTTTTGTATAGTGGGAAAAATGATAATATATGTGTAGCGGCCGCACGCATCTTGAGGACAGATTCTTAAGTACGTACCACCATTAGCGGTAAAAATGCCTTTGCGAGTAGCTACCACGTTAACACTTGGCCAAGTTTTTCCTTTCGTCGTCGTCCGTCCACGTAAAGCAAATGCTATTGACGATTGACAAAGTGTATCCTATATTTCCAAGGTTTTGGAGGACCCCGGCATGGTGAAGCGGATCAGCACGTCTTTCTGGGAGCTGCACTTGCCATCATCCTTGGAGTCGAAGGATGCGAGCTCCAGCACATCAGCAAACGATACCAGGGAGGCCACCGACATCATCTTGTTCGAGGACTTTGACCACAACGACACAGTTGAGGGGGTCACCTCTGAGCAAAGGGAGGTCCAGTGCCTGTCCAACGTCAATCTGGAGCGCCTCACAAAGCAGATGGACGAGTTCCACATCCTTCTCGGTGGACTGGACGTGCATCCTCTCGAAGACAGATGGATCATGGACGAGCCCTTTGAGTTTACGTTTTCCCCGGAACTGGCGTCGGCTATGGATATGCCGAGCACCGACGATGTCATCGTCACTTTAAGTAGGTCTGAAGGCTCTCGTCCATCCTGCTTCACGGCGTGGAAGGGATCATCCGAGTTGAAATACGTGCCTGGCCAGGTCGTTGGGGAGTCACAGAAGTTGCTGACTAAAGTTGTGGCTGGTGGTGCATGGGCGAGCAATTATGGCGGTCGCACCACGGTGAGAGCTCAGGAAATTAACAACAACACCCATGTCATGACAGAGAGAAGACGCCGGGAGAAACTCAACGAGATGTTCCTGGTTCTCAAGTCACTAGTCCCGTCCGTTCACAAGGTAGTAATATGTAGAGTCCATTTACCTTTAGCAAATTGTACACGTTGTTTTTCATAGTTTTTTTACTGCTGGATTGCAGGTGGACAAAGCATCCATCCTCACAGAAACGATAGGTTATCTTAGAGAACTGAAGCAAAGGGTAGATCAGCTAGAATCCAGCCGGTCACCGTCTCACCCAAAAGAAACCACAGGACCGAGCAAAAGCCATGTCGCCGGCGCTAGGAAGAAGATAGTCTCGGCCGGATCCAAGAGGAAGGCGCCAGGGTTGGAGAGCCCGAGCAATGTCGCGAACGTGACGATGCTGGACAAGGTGGTGCTATTGGAGGTGCAGTGCCCGTGGAAGGAGCTGCTGATGACACAAGTGTTTGACGCCATCAAGAGCCTCTGTCTGGACGTTGTCTCCGTGCAGGCTTCCACATCGGGTGGCCGTCTTGACCTCAAGATACGAGCTAATCAGCAGGTATAGATCGCACAAATTTCTACGATCGATATGGCAGTATATCAGGAAATGTATAGCGTGACTTAAGGATCCATGATTACCGTCTCATTCACTGACATTGCTGGATTGTTGCAGCTTGCGGCCGGTTCTGCTATCGTGGCACCTGGGGCAATCACTGAAGCGCTTCAGAAAGCTATATAGGCAAGATGTTTTTTGACATTAGTGTAGTGCTAAAACCGTCTTATATTTGGGACGAAGGGAGTACTTAGCGACGCAATCTACAAAAAATCATGAGTTGGGCTCTATAGTCTTCTTCACCCAGGAATCAGGTCGGACTAGTGTGAATTACTGTACACCAAAAAAAAATTCCGAAATAATTACTGAACACGTCATGACCTCGCCCCAAAAAATATCCAGATCTATATTCCGCCTATCAATTAAGCACGAAGTTTGAAGGGAGTGCCTAGAACTCATTTAGATGAGATATAATTTGGTCTCATTCACCTTGAAAACGAAAACAAAAACAACCCACGTCAGCACACACGCATCTTATAGCATCACATCCAATGGCTATAAAAGGTGAATGACAGCAAATTATACCTCATCTAGATGAGTTCTAGCAAAACTGTAATTTGAAGCCGACTATGCTGCCCGACCCTACTCACTACTACAGAAATGCCTAGCTAGCGGTGGCGGCACTAAGAGCCCATTCGGATTCTTTCCAGCTTCCTGCGATGCCAGCCACAGCCAGCTTCTGATGGGATGGGAGTAGCGTTTCGTTCGACAGCAGAGGGTAGCTCTAGCCACCATACAAACTTGAAATAGCCAGGAAGGAAGCCGGCGTGAGGGAGGGAGGTACGAGAAGTGAGCTCTCTGGCGTGGATACGACGGCAAGCTCGACGGAGCAGGTCGACCGGGTGCCGACGGCGAGCAACGGAGGAAGTTGAGGCAGGGTCGGGTGTCCGAGTGCGTTGAGGATGGGCCATGGTAACAAGGAGATGGGGCGGCGACCGCAGTGGGTATGGGACGGGAAACCTGCGGGGACGCGGCAGCGCACCAGCGCCGTGTCGGATGGGTGGCGGCGGGCCGGCGGTGTTGTGGTGGAGCCCTCCTAGGGTTATAGTCGGGGCGAGAAAGGGGATGAGGGGAGAAGTGAAGTTGGGCAACGAGGGATGGAAGAGATGCGTGTCGGGCAAATCGGTACGCAAGGATTGACTTGGCGGTGGTAATCTCCAGTAAATTGCAGCAACACCACCTTCCCTTTTTTAGGAGCTATGCTTCTGCTGCTCCACAAGATTACATTGCGAGAGGATAAGCTCTGTGAAGCAAGCAGAAGCGGATTTTTAGAACATCTGCGCCGGGGCCCTGCTATCATGACCGTCGCTTCAGGGCCTGGTTCTCGAGATGTGTGATGGCCTGGTCGGGTTAACCAACATTATTAGCAGCATTGGGCGCAAGAGTTGCAGTGGGCTTCATAGGTTCATATAGCTGGAATCGATACAGGCCCTAGGCTCTGTGCCATTTTGTTTTGTTCTGCAACCCAAGATGCCCACGAATGCAAACAATGGAAACGACAAAACAGACGGCCGACTCACATTCATATCCATCAGAGTACCAGGCTACAAGATTGAGCTCCCCGGTTCTCACCTCCATATCCTTCACGTCCATGGACTTTGCATCTTCTGGGAAATGCATGATCTCTCCATATTTGAATCTCTCATTCTCATGAGTTGGGCGCTTGTCCACCATGAATACAAGATGGAGCTCATGCAAGTGAAGGAAGATAGAGAAGAACAAGCTAACCAGCTCTAGCTGGACTCTCATGGATACTCTCTATCTCTATCTCTCTCACTCTCATTTTCTTTGTTTTTGGAGTCAATTGCAAGAAACCACCACATTTGCGGCTAGGTTTGCAGGAAACCACCAACTCGTTAATCCGTTGCAGAAAACACCGGAAAATTTGTTAAGTCGTTGCAAAAAGCACTGATTTGGTGATTTGGCCCGTTTGATCAATTTCTGACAAGTGGGGCCAGATTGTAAGGAGCTTAACTGGCAAAAAATTAGCACACACACCCCTAGATATTTACAGAAAAGGCAATCAGGCCCCCTCCCCCCTCCTGCCGCCCCAGGCCGCGGCGGCCCCGCCGCCGGCGCGGCCCGTCATGGCCCCTCCGCCCCCACGCCCCATCATGGCCCCTCCGCCTCCGCCTCCGCCTCCGCTGTCCGCCATCCCGTCGCGGCTCCACCGCATCCGGCCGCCGCCGCTGGCCCCGCCCCGCCCGGCGGCCATCCTGCCGTCGCCGGCCCAGCCGCCCCCTCCCACCTCCTGCCGCCCCAGGCCGCGGCGGCCCCGCCGCCGGCGCGGCCTGTCATGGCCCCTCCGCCCCCGCGCCCCATCATGGCCCCTCCGCCTCCGCCTCCGCTGTCCGCCATCCCGTCGCGGCTCCACCGCATCCGGCCGCCGCCGCTGACCCCGCCCCGCCCGGCGGCCATCCTGCCGTCGCCGGCCCAGCCGACGCTCTCCCCTCTCCCGGCGCTCCCTTCGGTCTGCATGTCGGCGGAGTCCCCCATCTCGGCCTACATGCGCCGGCTCCGCGGGATGCCGTCGCCGATCCTCGTGCCCACATCGCCGCTCGGGTTCGGGTGCCTCCACTCGCCGCGGGCGCCGACGTCTCCCGGCGTGGCCATGCCGGCCACCAGCCCCCGCGTCCGCGACCCGTGACCACACCGCGTCGGCAAGGCCAGTGCGCCGCGATTGTCCACACCGGGGGCCTGATTGCCTTTTCTGTAAATATCTAGGGGTGTGTGTGCTAATTTTTTGCCAGTTAAGCTCCTTACAATCTGGCCCCACTTGTCAGAAAGTGATCAAACGGGCCAAATCACCCAATCAGTGCTTTTTGCAACGACTTAACAAATTTTCCGGTGTTTTCTGCAACAGATTAACGAGTTGGTGGTTTTCTGCAAACCTAGCCGCAAATGTGGTGGTTTCTTGCAATTGACTCTTGTTTCTGTTCCTAACATGAGCAACCGAGAATATGGACAGGCCGTCTATGCTGTTTTTCATTTTTATAAATAGGAGCAATGGAAAGAGCAAGAGGCAAGAAGTGGACGCGTGCGGTACAACGAGTCTCCATGGGTTCCAAGAAATTTGTCCGGCTCGGTTGTATTCAGTGTGAATAGTTGTGGTAGAAACAGTGCCATACATCTCCATGAATTTGTCCTCTCCCAGTGTCGGTAGGCTCGATCGCAGCTGTCAGGAACATGTACAGTACCCTAGCTCCAGACGAACGCCGACAGACACAGATGGGATTAAGAGTGAGTACCCTGCTGAGAGGCTTTGACCACATGACAACCCTGGCGATCCCAAGGAATACCAACGGCCAGGATAGCGCGACCCCGGTGCAGATGTTCTATTGAATATTTTCGTCCACAAGGTGGCGCGTTCGGGCTGGCTTCACAAGAGGAAACAATGAAGCTGGCTCATGGAGAGCTTCCGAACGGGTCCTAAATGTTCATTAGTGGCGGGCGTGGCTTTCATGGGCTCTCACCATGGACCTCCAGCCACTGCTAACATGGCATCAGTGGCGGGTGCTTGGCAGGCGTTATTGCTTGTCTACCATAATTTTCGATTGTATCGATGGCAAATGCCCATATTCGCCCACGACAGATATATATGGTAGCAGGTAATTCCTTGCTTATGCCCGCCACCAGTAACAATCCAAATCAAAATGTTTTGTTGCAGCAGTTTGCACATAATCATCCACACCGCATTACATATAGGGAATCACTAGCAATCAGACTACTGATAGCTACCATCCTATCAGACCAGCCCATAGCCATTGGATTAGAGCGGTGTGGTTCGTTGATTAGACCACCCCTCATAACGTGCACCTCTGTTGCCGTACTTAGTTTCTATATAAAAGGGATCCCCAATTTCGGTTTGCTATTAACTGCAGCCAATAATCACGGGAGGATAAAATATTCCTATAAGCTAGAAAGTGCACGCGCACTATTTGTCGTTCCGGAGCGGCCGAACACGAGCCGTTCGATTGGAAGCGTCTGCGCGGGCGCGATCGAGCGCTCAGGCTAGGAGACAAAAGAGCACACAGACCTGTCGCTATCCTCCTGCGTCTTCCGTTCCCATCCCCTCGCGTCGGCCGCCGCCGCCACACCACGCACCGGCCGATGCAGCCCACCCCGCCTCCGTGCCGCCGTATCCCGTTGCTCTCCCGTCCGGCAACTCGCCTTCTCCTTCGAATCGAGCCGCCGGTCCTCGCCGTGTCTAATCCCAGGAGGTCAAGGAGGAGACGGCGGACCAGAGGATCCATGCGAGCAGGCCGGCTGGGAACCTGAGCAGCGGCGCCACCGTCTTCTCCTCGTCAGTACCCGCCTTCTTGCCTGCGTTACACTAGCCTTGGCCGTGAGGTTTTCGGCAAGCCGTCGGGGCGCCATATGAGGTTTTCCGGAATACATCGATCTGTCACCGGCCAGAAGTCCAGAAGTGACGGCCCGACAGCAGCTCCAGCCCTTCCTGACATCCTGCGATTCATTCCTTGGTGATTCGATGAGGGCCTCCTCCTCGACACCCTACTGGGTCCTGGGCTCCTGGCTCTAGACCAGATCAGAGTAGCGCTTGACGGTGATCGGTCCAATGAGGAACAAGTCTTGCAACCCCAGTTCGTGCATTTTGGAATTCATTTTGCTGTACGGTGTTGCGTGCATGAATTCTTTGGATGAACATAAACTTTGCTCTCAAGTCTCAACCTGATTAATTACCGATTAGAATATCTTCTGCTCATGACATGCTGTAACGAGAGATGGCGAAGGAACTGCGCACTTTTGTCGACATAATAGCTCATGCATGATTGTGGTAGTTGCACACTTTTGTCGGCATAGTTAGCATCCATAGTAGTTGTAGTTGCACACATAGTAGTTCACAGTTGGATACGATTATTAAAAAGTTGCACAACACAACAATTCAAAGATGGTTAGATGATGTCTTGCGTTTGCATTGCTTACTCAAGTATAGCTAGACGAGCGACATTATAAGCTCGATCAACTATTGTTGCACACTGAAAGACTGTCGCACACTGGAAGACTGTCGCACGCATGAGCATGAAGTTGCACAGTCTCGTCGGCACAATGGCGCACGCACGGCCGCAAAGATAGGGTGTAATTCACCAACCGTAACAAGTCAACCGAAGCCTATTCACTCTAAAACATGTTAGATTGCTCAGAGAATTGGGATATGTGTGTAAGTTGATCTATTGTTTACTATTTTTTGTTGGCATCCACAGTAGTTGTAGTTGCACACATAGTAGTCCTAGTTGGCACATGCATGACCACATAGTTGCACAAACTGGTCCGCATAGTCGCATATGAATTGTCGTGGGAGGTTCTCACGCCCCGCCGCGAAGTTGCACACTTTGGTGTAGTCGCACATGCATGGCAACAGAGTTGCACAATCTGGTCCGCATAGTCACACATGAATTATCGTGGGAAGTTCTCACGCCCGGCCACGGAGTTACACACTCTCGCCGGCATACCCGCACACGCATGGACACAGTGTTGCACAATCTTATCCGCATAGTCGCACATGAATTGCCGTGGGAGGTGCTCACGCATGGCTGCGGAGTTGCACACTTTTGTTAGCACAGTCGTATATGCATGGCCACAGAGTTGCACGATCTCATCCGCATAGTCGCACATGAATTGTCGTGGGAGGTGCTCACGCCCGGCCGCGGAGTTGCACACTCTCGTCGGTATAGTCGCACATGCATGGCCACAGAGTTGCACAATCTCGTGCGCATAGTCGCACATAAATTGTCATGGGAGGTGCTCACGCATGGCCGCGAGGTTGCACACTCTCGTCGGCACAGTCGCACATGCATGGACACAGAGTTGCACAATCTCGTCCGCATAGTCGCACATGAATTGTCGTGGGAGGTCTCATGCATGGCCGCGGAGTTGCACACTCTCGTTGGCACAGTCGCACATGCATGGCCACAAAGTTGCACAATCTCGTCCGCATAGTCGCACATGAGTTGTTGTGGGAGGTGCTCATGCCCGGCCACGGAGTTGCACACTCTCGTCTGCGTAGTCACACATGCATGGCCATACAGTTGCACAATCTCGTCTGCATAGTCGCACATGAATTGCTGTGGGAGGTGCCCACGTCCGACCACGGAGTTGCACACTCTTGTGTGCATAGTCGCACATGCGTGGCCGTGGAGTTGGGACATTCTTATAGGATAGTCCCTCAAACGCGGTTGTGGGGGCTGCACACGCGCAGCGACTACCAGACAGTTGGCCAGGGCACCGGGGCAGCAGATGAAATTGCACATTTTCACTGTCAGAGAGTAGTATGAGGTGGTGCCACTGAGGAAAATTGCATGACCTGGGCAACAAACGAAGTTGCACATCTCACTGGAAAGAGGCAGTTTGGGGGTGGAGGTACCATAGAGAAAAACTACACATCTACGATGTACAAGAAAAGTTGCACAACCCTATTAGGTAGTTGCACATCGACGGCTAGTCAGTTGCACAAAACAGGGACAAAAATGCACAAAAAAAGTTTGTCAAAACATATCCATGCGGGATCTAGTTTCGAAGAGCACATCGCGAGGTTTTCAGTGGTGAAAGCGGATCTTAATTTTGATGTTTAGTTCAAAAGTTATGGCTTTTTTAAGAAACAAAAATTAAAAAGCAAACTAGATTGTCAACTTCCTGTTGTATACAAGGGACCACATACTTTTCTTTTTCACCGGCCGCTCCGAAGCTCTACCTGGCGCTTAAGCGCCCACTAGACGGGTCCTAAAATATTACCCTATTTATTCTGTAGTTTTCCGCTTTTACTTTTGTTATTTTTAGGAAATTTTATTTCACGAAAATGTTTCCAACGCTAACAAATTTGCTTCCACAGTACTCGGATTTGCTTCTATCCATCAAAATATTGTTTGTAATGTACTACAGTTTTTCCCTTGTTGCAATGAACTTTTTGTTTCCAATGATTAAAGAATTTGCTTCAAGCGCAGCTGAACTTTGCTTCAATCAAATAGTTTGTTTTATTTCCAAAACAACAACAAAAAACGCAAAATTGCAAATGTGCTTCTAGCTAAAAATGTGACAAAAACTTGTGCAACGTGTGTTGTTATACTTTCTTGCACCTAGAGAAATGTGTTTCCGGTAATAATTTAATTTTTTCGGGATTATTTCTTTGATACGACATAAACTTTTGCCTAATGTAACAATTAATTTGTTTTCAATCGCATGAATACTATGTTTCGTCCGACTAAGAACTTGCTTCCTCAGCAACATGGAGAAGTTTCAATGTGAGTGGTACAATGTTACTATTCATGAAGCTACCATGATTCGTCCATTTACGAAATATGTTTCGTTGCTTCTCTTCTTTTGCAAGGCTGTATATTTGCTTCTTTAAGCGGTCAACAGTAGAGTGGTTCATATGTTCATATGCCATGCTTCCTATTGTCTACGAATTTGCTTCCATCTATCGGAAAGTATGCTTCCGTACAAGCTTCACATATTAACCACTGGGATGACGATGGTGGATACCAAAGCAGCAAGCGACATGGAAGGCGACAAGACTAGATCCAGCGAACGGGAAAGAACGGGGCATGGCCACATACAGCCTAGCAAGGTTGACCTGGATGGGAGGTAGTCCCCTGGGAAAAGTTATTGCCCCCACCTCAATTATTGCATATGCTCGAGGTTGCATGCCCTACCACTCGAAAGCATCCTGCACATCGCCACTGCCCTGGACATCGCAGCGCCATGGCGCTGCTCCATCTCACCTTGGATAGCAAGCAACATGCACAATGTAGTAAGGAAAGAGACGGGGTCTAGCACTGAAGCGGTGGACCGGGAGCCGCATTGGATCATGGTGCAGTTCATGCGGGGCAAGGGATCCAAACCTGGGCAACATCAGCAGAGATATTAGATGGATGCGAGGAGGATTGCGAGTTAGGCAGTTCGGTGCATCAGAAGCAGGGCATGGAGGGTGAGCTCCGCCATGGGCAGGGTCAGATGCACTAGGAGCAGGCAGTGCTGGTGGAGAGAACCAAGGCGCGGCATCTCATCGGTGAGGTAGACAGGAGAGAGGAAGAAGCAAGTGGCGAGATTTTTGGGATAGAGATGGGACGAGGGAGTCATGAGGTACGTAATTGAAGGAAGGTGCAGGGTAATCAGGTGCATTGAACCGATTTTTTCAACGAGCTCTGGACCGTGCGATGGTGTGGAAATTAATGGTAAGGGATCGGTCTGATGTTTGCTTCCTATCAGATGTATGATAGGAAGTGTTTCCCTTACATATATAAATTGTTGTCTCAACAGTCTTCCACATGCATGCACCACATTACAATGATGTCACAGTAATTAAAAGTATTAATGAAGCAAACATAATAAGTGCATTGCAACAAGCATGTCTCATCACATAATCAATAGTTTGACCAGTTGTTTAGGGATCAAATGAGTAGCGGACGATGTTTGTACCGATAGTAGGTTACCAGGACCCACACATATTACATGAATGACGGGTTCCTGAAACGTAAGGGGACAAGCGGGCCGCTTGCTCTGGAATCAGAGATCTGGCCTCTTGATGAGAGCATTTAAATACCTCACCCAGCGTCGTTTAGTGGTTTTACTCAGACCCAGCAAGATCATCAACCTCTCATGCGTGGTCACCTCCGTCAAGATGCACATCGTGAGGTGATTCAACCGCCTCTCCGCTGTCTTCTATGTCGCTCGAAGCCCACACCGGGTCGCCGGAACACTTCTGACCCAAGCTAACATCGCCGCCCTGAGCTGCTCTACCCGATGCCTATCCCGCGTAAACTGGTAGATGCGCACCATGTCCTCCAAAGATACCTCCTCGCACAATTCTTGTGATGCCATCTATCATTGTTAGCGAAATAGCAATACACACACAATCTATTCTACAACTCATTTATGAATAAGCTATTCAGGACCTTCCTAACTGCCCAAAAATACATAAGCTAAATGTGCTTCCTATAGTTTTTAACAGTCGGGTGGACTTTTCTGGCATCTTTTTTTGCACTATTTTTGTCGCAATTTTTGAAACGTTTATCGGAATGATGCAAATGATATACCGTTGGATAGCTATTCAATAGGCGAAACTTCTTCATGTTAATCGTCTTCCTTGTTACAGTAAATTCAAAAAACTGAAACTTCTTCAAATGAGTTTTTAGTGTTTATGTGAAGAAAAAAATCAAACCGTTTGTCGGGATGATGCGAATGATATACCGTTCGTAATCTATCAATTAGCCCAAACTTCGTCATATATAACACTTTTTTAGATTCGATACGGTTTAAGAGCAATTTTTAAAAAACTAACGTCATTTTCGACCTTTTCCCCCCAAACTGCTACACTACACGCAATTGCTCGCGCATAGCAGCAAACAGCCCTATGCTGAGCAAGCTAACTGCTAGGTTCAATGATACTAATTTATTTTTATATTACTCTTTTTCCCCAGGTCACACTAACCACCAGGACTGAAATAACTAACTGATGGGACTGCGACAATTAACACCAAGCTAACTGTTGGGAATGAATATACTAATTTTTGTTTTCATTTTTTCCTGGATCACTGCTACTTGTGATAGTGTTGGGTTTCTCCTAAGAGGAAGGGTGATGTAGTATAGTAATAGATAGTATTTTCCTCAGTTAAGAACCAAGGTTTATCAAACCAATAGGAGATGGAAAATAGACACATTTAGCAATACCTGCACACAGGCAAACAAATGCTTGCACCCCAACAAGGCAAGGGGCATCACTCCCCTTGTTCTTGCCCATTGCAAGCCAAATCTGGTAGTGGTAGATATAATAAATAAAATTAAAATAAAACAACGAAGAATTATAAGTTTTGTTTATAATAGAAGTGAATGGACTCGCAGGTCATAGGGTTCACTAGAGACATCTCTCTCTTAAATAGCATCGATGGGTAAACAAATTACTATTTGGCAATTGATAGAATTGTGCATAGATATGATGATCATCCAGGGCATAATCAATATATAGACATTACATCCGTGAAAAATAGACCGATACACTTACTGACATCTACTACTATTACTCCAACCCGAGACCGCTATCCAACAATGCATCTCAAAGTATTAAGTTCATGACGAACATAGTAACTCTTTAAGCAAGATGTCATAATGTAGATAGAATAAGATCAAGCAATATGTTCAAACCCCGTCGCTTTATCCTTAGTAGCAACAATACAAATACGTGCCTTGCAACTCCTCCGATCATAGTGTAAGGACATCCCAAGATTGAGCCTACTACTATGCACCACTCCCTTTGAAGATCTACTCATCCAATTGGCCAAAGAAGACTTATAGATCGGAAAGCATGCGTAGCTATAAAATTACGCAATCATAAAAATATCAGAAGACTCATAATATTAATGAATAATCTAATCATCAACCCACAATGCATCGGATCCCAACAAACGCACCGCAAAAGTTTACATCGGATTGATCTGATGAGATCAATGTATTGAAGATTGAGAGAGAGAGAGAGAGATCTAGCTACTGCTATGGACCCGTAGATACTGTTGAAACTACTCACACATCATCGTGGAGGCAGCAAGGTTGATGAACATAACCTCCCCAATGGCTTTCCCCTTCGGCGGAGTACCGGCGGAGGCCACCAAATGGGATCTCGGAAGAACAGAGGTTGCGGTCGCTGAAGAATTGTTCAGGCCTCGCTGTGGAGATTTCTGAATATATGGGAATTTATAGGCCATGAATTAGGTCAAACGGGGTGCGCCTGGTGAGCTTGTGGCTCCCTCATGCATCTTCTGGTCTCTCGCCAAAAATTCTAGGGTCTCTCGTAGTTCATAAAAAATCATCGTAAAGTCTCATTGTGTTTGGACTTCGTTTGGTCTGGTTTTTCCGCGAAACAAAGAAAGTGCAAAAAACAGGAATTGACACTTGGTACTAAGTTATATGTTAGTCCATAAAAATAATATAAAATAGCATATAAAGTATATAAGAGTGATAATATACTAGCATGAAAGAACAACAAAATTGTAGATACATTGGAGACGTATCATCATCCCCAAGCTTAATGCCTACTCGTTCTCGAGTAGATAAATGATAATTAAAAACAGAATTTTGATGTGAAATGCTACCGAACATGTTCTCTATAATGTAATCATTTGTGTTTTAATATTGGGAAGCGAGTGATTTAAAGCACTAGTTCATTGATTTGATATCAAAATGATAATGTGCAAGATTGCTAGAAACTAATAATTGTCTTTAAAAAAAAAGCTAAAGAACGCTATTCCTGAACATTTAATCATGTAAGCATGGCATCGCTCTATCTTACTAACATAAAGTATAAATCATGAACACCCCAGTGCCAAACCAAGCAATTGGATCATACCTTTTCTCGCTTCAGCTTTTTCAACTTCGCTAAAAAAATGAGCGTGAGCCATGGACTTAGCACTTTGCATGGCAAAGAGAATGATGATTGGGGTTTATAAATGAAGACAAAAATATGAGAAAGTCTGACATTGACGCAGCTGATAGTCTGGTAATGGAGAGGCCTTACAACTGATGTAAATACGAGCAGTAGAGATTGCCATGCAACGGACGCACTAGAGATATAAGTGTATGAAATCTCTCTGCATGAAACTAAGTGGGTGTGCATCCAACTTGCTTGCTCATGAACACCTCGAGGATTTGAGGAAGCTCGTCATCGGAATATACAAGCCAAGTTCCAGAATGTAAAAATCCCACTAGTATATGAAACTGAAAAATCATGGAGACTCTATATATGAAGATCATGGTGCTACTTTGAAGCACAAGGCAAAAAAAGGATAGTAGTGTTGCCCCCCTCTCTCTTGCTCTCTTATTTTTTCCTTTTTCTTTATTTAGAACAGTCTCATGGACCTCATCCCCAGTTTTTCTAGGACTCATTAGTCTCCACCATTATTTTCCTCACTGGTAGGGGCAACTCTCTAATAATGATGATCATCAAAATTTTATTTACTTACAACTCGATAAACTGAAAGAATATGACTGTATATGAATGCCTCTGGCGGTGTACTAGGACGTGCAATGATCTAGCGTAGCATGTATAACAATGAGGAACGGTGGCTGATACGTCTCCAACGTATCTATAATTTTTTTATTGTTCCATGCTATTATATTATCCATCTTGGATGTTTTATATGCATTATTATGCTATTTTATATCATTTTTTGGGACTAACCTATTAACCTAGTGCCCAGAGCCAGATGCTGTTTCTTCCTTATTTTTGTCTTCTACAGATAATCAATACCAAATGAAACGAAACTTTTTGACGGTTTTTCTTGAACAAGAAGAGACCCACGAAACTTCGGGAGGAGGCTAGAAGAGCCACAGGGTGGCCACAAGCCGGGAGGCCGCGCCCTAGAGGGGCACGCCTCCAGGGCTTATGGGCCCCCTGGAGCTCCTCCAACCCTAATCTCAGCTCTATAAATTCCCAAATGTTCCCCCCAATCATGATCATTGCAATAAGTAGTGGACATATCAAAATTAGCATCCCCAAGCTTGGGGTTTCGCATATTATTAGCACAATTGACATTAATAGAATTTATCATAACATCAGTGCAATCATGCTTTTCATTCAAGGAGCTATCGTGAATCACTTCATAAATTTCCTCTTTTAGCACTTCATCACAATTTTCAGATTCACGAATTCCAAGCAAAACATCATAAAGATAATCTAGAGCACTCAACTCACTAGAAATTGGTTCATCATAGTTGGATCTTTTAAAAAGATTAGCAAGTGGATGAGGATCCATAAGATTTTTTTTCGATTTTCAATAAACATACAATTATACCAAACGAACAAGCGAACAAACCAAGTAAGACATAAAGGCAAATGAAAATGCAAATGGAAAGAAGGCAAATAAAAATGCAAATATTTTTGTGTTTTTCTGAAAACGTTTTAGAAGAGAGGGAGAGGAAAATGAGAGGCAAATGGCAAATAATGTAAATGCAAGAGATGAGATTTTATGATAGGTACTTGGTAGGCTTGATGTAGAACTTCCCCGACAACGGCGCCAAAAATACTTCGTGCTACTTCTTGACCTTGCCTTGGTTTTTTCCTTGAAGACGAAAGGGTGATGCAGCACAGTAGAGATAAGTATTTCCCTCAGTTAAGAACCAAGGTAGGAGGAACACACAAGTCTCCAATGATAGCACTTGCACAAACAAACAAATACTTGCACCCAACGCGATAAAGGGGTTGTCAATCGCTTCATGGTTACTTGCAAGGATGAGATCTGATAGAGATAGGTATAAAAGATAAATAAAAGTGCAAAATAAAGTAAAGGTAAATAAATTGCAGGAAGGTATTCTTGTGTTTTTGGTTTTATAGATCTAAAAATAATATGATTAAAATAGACCCGGGGGCCAAAGGTTTCACTAGAGGCTTCTCTCTTGAAAGAACGCATACGGTGGGTAGACAAATTACTGTTAAGAAATTAATAGAAAAGTGCAAAGTTATGATGATATCTAAGGTAATGATCATGAATGTAGGCATCACGTCCACGACAAGTAGACCGACTCCTGCCTGCATCTACTAGTATACTCCACACATCGACCGCTATCCAGCATGCATCTAGTGTATTAAGTTAACAAGAACGGAGTAACGCCTTAAGAAAGATCACATGATGTAGAGGGATAGATCCAATCAATATGAAATAAACCCCGTCTTTTTATCCCTAACAGCAACAATACAAATACATGCCTCGCTACCCTTTCTATCACTGGGTGAGGACACCGCAAGATTGAACTCAATACAAAGCACCTCTCCCATTGCAAGAAAACCAATTTAGTTGGCCAAACCAAATCAATAGACCGGACAGAAATACAAAGCTATCTTAATCATGCATAAAAGAGTTTAGAGAAGACTCAAATAATATTCATAGATAATCTGATCATAAACCCACAATTCATCATATCTCAACAAACGCACCGCAAAAGAAGATTACATCGAATAGATCTCCAAGAACATCGAGGAGAACATTGTTATTGAAGATCGGAGAGAGAGAGAAGAAGCCATCTAACTACTAGCTAAGGACCCGTAGGTCTGTGGTAAACTACTCACACATCATCGGTAGGGCAGCAAGGTTGATGTAGAGGCCCTCCGTGATCAAATCCCCCTCTGGCAGAGTACCGGAAGAGGTCTCCAGATGGGATCTCACGAGGACAGAAACTTGCGGCGGCGGAGAAGTATTTTTGATGTGTCCTCTGGTATACGTGATTCTTCTTATGATCTTGAAAATTTATTTAAGCCTCGTGATGAATATGTTTGCGAGAATATTGAAAGTGTGTTTGGAAGTAATAATGATCCCACTACTTTGGATAATGATCAATCTTACGATTTTTTTTCTAAAAGTGTGCTTGGAGAGGTAATGACTTTATTTGATGATAATCCCACTATTTTGGGAAAGTGTCAACTTTCCATGCATGTAGACCATGAAGAGAAAATTTTATATGATAGCTTTATTGTTGAATTTGATTATGATCCTACATGTAATTATTATGAGGGAGGAAAATATGGTTTTAGAAATTTTCATGTCACTAAATTACCTCCCGTTATGTTGAGATTCTTATTATTTCTTTCTTCTTCCTTGCATATGCTAGTTTTTGTCTGACTTGATAATTTATTTGCTTATAAAATGCCTATGCATAGGATGTATGTTAGACTTAAACTTGTTTTTCACATGCTACATGATGCTCTCTTCGTGTTTCAATTGCTATCTTTCATGTGAGCATCAATAAAATTATCAATGCCTAGCTAAAAGGCTTTAAAGAAAAACGCTAGTTGAGAGACAACCCAATATTTTTATTTTCTGTTTTTATGCGTTTATGAAATTATACTTCTTTTATGATTGTTTTTAGTGTTTAATTAGTGTGTGTGCCAAGTAAGACCTTTGGGATTATTTGGGTGATCGTTGATTTGATTCTGTGAAAAAACAGAAACTATTGCGCTCAGTTCTGGAATTTAGTAAATTCACATAAAGGTGTTCTTGATCTGAATTTTTTACACAAGATTGATATAAAAATTTCCTACGTTGTCCTAAGTTTTCAGAATTTTTGGAGTTACCGAAGTTTGGCTAAACTCCAAATTACTACACTGTTCTGTTTTTGACAGATTCTGTTTTCATTGTGTTGTTTGCTTATTTTCATGAACCTATGGGTAGTATCGGGGGGTATGAACCATGGAAAAGTTAGATATAACACCAATATAAAATTGGAATGAGTTTAAAACAGTATCTAAAAGTGGTTATTTGCTTTGTTTCACTAACGGATCCCACGAGTTTTCTGTTGAGTTTTGTGTTGTGAAGTTTTCAAGTGTTGGGTGAAGTTTCGATGTACTACGGAATAAGGAGTGGCCAGAGCCTACGCTTGGGGATGCCCAAGGCACCCCAAGGTAATATTCACGGACAACCAAGCATCTAAGCTTGGGGATGCCCTGGATGGCATCCCCTATTTTGTCTTCAATCCATCGGTAAAATTGCTTGAGGCTATATTTTTATACACCACATGATATGTGTTTGCTTGGAGCGTCTTGTATTATATGAGTCTTTTCTTTTTAGTTTGCCACAATCATCCTTGCTGCACACACCATTTGAGAGGGACACACATTAATCGTGAATTTATTAGAATACTCTATGTGCTTCACTTATATCTTTTGAGCTAGGTAGTTGCTCTAGTGCTTCACTTGTATCTTTTTAGAGCACGGTGGTGGTTTTATTTTGAATACACTGATGAACTCTCATGATTCACTTATATTATTTGGGAGTCTTATAAATAGTATGGAAATTTGCTTAGGTTATGAATTTAGTCCTAATATGATGGGTATTCAAGAGGGATATAATAAAAACTTTCAAGAAGATCATTGAATATATGAGAAGTTTGAGTCCTTGCATTTGTTTTGAGATATAAAGATGGTGATATTAGAGTCATGATAGTGAGTAATTGTGGATTAGTAAGGATATTTGTGTTAAGGTTTGCGATTTCCGAAGCATGCACGCATGGTCTCTAGTTATGCGATGAAGTTGGAGCATGATTTATTTTTGATTGTCTTCCTTATGAGTGGCGGTCGGGGACGAGCGATGGTCTTTTCCTACCAATCTATCCCCCTAGGAGCACGTGTATTAGTACTTTGTTTAGAGGGCTAATAAACCTTTGCAATAAGTATGTGAGTTCTTTATGACTAATGTTGGGTCCATTGATTATACGCACTCTCACCCTTCCACCATTGCTAGCCTCTTCGGTACAGTGCATTGCCCTTCTCACCTTGAGAGATGGTGCAAACTTCGCCGGTGCATCCAAACCCTGTGATACGATATGCTCTTTCACACATAATTAAGACACCTTATATCTTCCTCAAAACAGCTACCATACCTACCTATTATGGAATTTCCATAGCCATTCCATAGCCATTCCATAGCCATTCCGAGATATATTGCCAAAGAGCCCAAAAGAAAAAAGGGAAAATTAAAAAAAAGGAAAAAATGAGAGAAAAAGGGTGAAGGGACAATGTTACTATCCTTTTCCACACTTGTGCTTCCAAGTAGCACCATGTTCTTCATGATAGAGAGTCTCTTATTTTGCACCTTCATATATTACTAGTGGGATTTATTCATTAGAACTTGGCTTGTATAATCCAATGATGGGCTTCCTCAAAATGCCCTAGGTCTTCGTGAGCAAGCAAGTTGGATGTACACCCACTTAGTTTTCTTTTGAGCTTTCATACACTTATAGCTCTAGTGCATCCGTTGCATGGCAATCCCTACTCCTTGCATTGACATCAATTGATGGGCATCTCCATAGCCAATTGATTAGCCTCGTCAATGTGAGATTTTCTCCTTTTTTGTCTTCTTCACACAACCTCCACCATCATATTCTATTCCACCTATAGTGTAATATCCATGGCTCACGCTCATGTATTCCATGAAAGTTGAAAAAGTTTGAGAACGTGAAAAGTATGAAACAATTTCTTGGCTTGTCATGGGGGTTGTGCATGATAAATATTTTGTGCAAGCAAGATAGAGCATGACAAGATTATATGATTTTGTAGGGATAACTTTCTTTAGCCATGATATTTTGAGAAGACATGATTGCTTTATTAGTGTGCTTGAAGTATTATTGTTTTAATGTAAATATTAAACTTTTGTTTTGAATCTTATGGATCTGGATATTCATGCCAAAGAAAGAAAGATTAAATTGACAAACATGTTAGGTAGCATTCCACATCAAAAATTCTGTTTTTATCATTTACCTACTCGAGGACGAGCAGGAATTAAGCTTGGGGATGCTTGATACGTCTCCAACGTATCTATAATTTTTAATTGTTCCATGCTATTATATTATCCTGCTTGGATGTTTTGTATGCATTATGATGCTATTTTATATCATTTTTTGGGACTAACAGATTAACTTAGTGCCCAGTGCTAGTTGCTGTTTTTCCTTGTTTTTGTATTTTACAGTAAATCTATACCAAACGGAGTCCAACCGGAACGGAACTTTTTGATGATTTTTCTTGGACAAGAGACACCCACGAAGCTTCGGGAGGAGGCCAGAAGAGCCACGGGGTGGCCACAAGCCGGGAGGCCGCGCCCTAGGAGGATCGCACCTCTAGGGCTTGTGGCCCCCCTGGAGCTCCTCCAACCCTAATCTCAGCTTTATAAATTCCCAAATATCCCTCGTATACTAGAGGGCACACCAAAAATACTTTTCTGCCACCGCAAGTTTCTGTCCTCGTGAGATCCCATCTGGAGACCTGTTCTGATACTCTGCCGGAGGGGGATTCGATCAGGGAGGGCCTCTACATCAACCTTGCTACCCTACCGATGATCTGTGGGTAGTTTACCACAGACCTACAGGTCCATAGCTAGTAGCTAGATGGCTTCTTCTCTCTCTTTGATCTTAAATACAATGTTCTCCTCGATGTTCTTAGAGATCTATTCAATGAATCTTCTTTTGTGGTGCGTTTGTTGCGATCCGATGAATTGTGGATTGATGATCAGATTATCTATAAATGTTATTTGAGTCTTCCCCGAACTCTTTTATCCATGATTAAGATAGCTATGTATTTCTCTCCGATCTATTGATTTGGTTTGGACAACTAGATTGATTTTTCTTGCAATGGGAGAGGTGCTTTGTGATGGGTTCAATCCTGCGGTGTCCTCACCAAGTGACAGAAGGGGTAGCGAGGCACATATTTGTATTGTTGCCATTAAGGATAAAAAGATGGGGTTTATTTCATATTGATTGGATCTATCCCTCTACATCATGTCATTTTTCTTAAGGCGTTACTCCGTTCTTGTTAACTTAATACACTAGATGCATGCTGGATAGCGGTCGATGTGTGGAGTAATAGTAGTAGATGCAGGCAGGAGTCAGTCTACTTGTCACGAACGTGATGTACATTCATGATCATTAAATTACATATTATGATAACTTTGCACTTTTCTATCAATTGCTCAATAGTAATTTGTTTACCCACTGATAACCCACAAGTATAGGGGATCACAACAGTTTTCGAGGGTAGAGTATTCAACCCAAATTTATTGATTCGACACAAGGGGAGCCAAAGAATATTCTCAAGTATTAGCAGTTGAGTTGTCAATTCAACCACACCTGGATAACTTAGTATCTGCAGCAAAGTATTTAGTAGCAAAGTAATATGGAAGTAACAGTAACGATAGCAAAAGTAATATTTTTGGATTTTGTGGTGATTGTAACAGTAGCAACGGAAAAGTAAATAAGCGGAGAACAATATGTGGAAAGCTCGTAGGCAATGGACCGGTGATGGAGAATTATGCCGGATGTGGTTCATCATGTAACAATCATAACATAGGGTGACACAGAACTAGCTCCAATTCATCAATGTAACGTAGGCATGTATTCCGAATATAGTCATACGTGCTTATGGAAAAGAACTTGCATGATGTCGTGGAATTGTCACGGCAGATGTCCTAGTGTGAGGACTTAGTCATGAGGCCAACGCATCTATGCGGTAGCTTGAGAGGGGTTGAGCGGAATCGAGAGACGCAATACGCAAGACAAGGATTTAGACAGCTTCGGGCCCCGGGAAACATCATCCGGTAACAACCCTACATGCTGTTTGAGGCTAGGTCTCATTATGCTCATGAGAGAGTCGCCGGGAACCGGCTCTCGGTGTCTAGCCCTAGAGATTGTTTTTCCTGTCCCTCTTGGGGTGCCCCGCCCCTCCTTATATAAGCTGAAGGGGCGGGTTACATGTAGAGTCCAACTCGGACTTAAGACTTAACCTTATTTTGACGTCTTACCATGGGCTTCTTAACGTCTTGGGCTTCTTACAATCCAGCCCACAATCTGACTTACCATCTGGCTTAACCTCTGCCGGCTTAACTGTCCGGCTTATATGACTGTGTCTGCCGGGTTACATGACTGTGTCCGCCAGGTTACATGACCGTGTCTGCCAGGTTACATGACTGTGTCCGCCGGGTTACAATGCTTAACTGTTCCCGCCGGCTTATAGTCTGCCTGGTCACCAATGAAACATCAAGACCCAGCCGGGTCATATTTTCGGCCGGGTCATACCGCGGGGTATATTCCCGACATTAGCCCCCAGTTTAATTTGGATTCATCCATGTTAAACTGATCCTGTAAAACAAACACAAGAACAATTTTGACAGATTATGCTCCGGGTTAAAAAGCTCTTGTAAGCCAGCACCTGATCATCCTTAACTCCTTGTTATTTTCTTCTTAAAAAATCCGGGTCAATAAGCCAACTTCATAATTAATTTGCTGATGTTGGTTTCTCACAGAGAGAGACTGTGAAGAATAATTCATTTGACTCAGCTCCGAAATGCTTAAAAATATTGGTCTTGAAATACTCATGTGACCTTTAACCGGCTTAAAGATGTAGAACTCCATTATATTCATATCACTTGTAGCCCCCAAGTGCCGGGTCATTATGATATAATGAGCAGGGACTTTGTAAATATGATCATGTAAACTTGAGCAGCAACGTATAGCCCCCAAGGGCCGTCTCATTACAATGGGATGAGTCGGGTCTTCAATAAGTTGGTCAAAAAATTGACTTTACATTAGCCCCCAAGTGCCATGGTGCATGCTGGCAGTGACATGGGACTTGCATATTTGATGTGATCTCAATTTGAATAATGCAACCCCCAAGTGTCGGGTCGTAAGCCTGCAGCTACTCGGGACTATTCCCTCCATTATGAAAATAAATCATGTCCATTAATAAAATAATAATCATTGCGCTAAAGCGACTTTGAAGACCTCCATCAAAATATTGGCTATTGATAACCATAATAGAAATCCAGCCATGTTGGCTATTAAAGATTTGAATAATAGTATAATCCGGTTTGGAAAACCGGTTCCTGTGATATTGAATCATACTGCCGGTTTAAGATACCTGTGCAGTAAGTGTGATAACCCAATCCTTAGAAGCCAATGCTTCCACATAGATGATGATTGTCATAAACCGGCAACTTCTCATCGAAAATCAAGCCGGGTTTAAATAGAAACCACTCATATACACTTTAGATGTGTTCAAAAGAGCTTCAAATAAAATGCAAAAAATTGTTTGCAAAAAGAGACTTCAAAATTTTTGAGGCTTCTGATTCGAATACGATCAGAAAACGGCCCCAAAGGGGTTAAGCTAAGATTCGAATACGATCATATAGCCCCCAATGGCTTTGGCGTTGCCGACCAAGAGGGTACCGACAACTATGTTCTCTTTGGTTCGAATACGACCTATGTTTGAACAGGAAGCCCCCAAATGACCTTGAGAGTTGTTTAACGACGCTGATTCGAATACGATCCACGTCGGTTCCCAAGAGGGGTTGAGCTATGATTCGAATACGATCAAGAAGCCCCCTAGTGAGTTCGGCAGTGTGCCAATCAAGAGGGTACCGACAGCTATGTTCTCTTTGGTTCGAATACGACCTATGTTTGAACAGGAAGCCCCCAAATGACCTTGAAATAGGGTACATATGTTGGAGCTGTGCTTTGCAACAGACTCTCTTTGGTCCCTTTAACTTTTCCTGAGACCTCAAGCTTTGCGAGAGATACATTCTTCTTGAACCGGAATTTCCCCGGACGGCTTTTAAACTGGCAGCATTTACTGAGCCATGTCACTGTAGCCCCCGAGTCTTAAGACGACTCAAGGAGTTGGTTTAAGATTCTCCGTAGTTGACCGTGATATAGACCTGTTTGAGTCCTACATGGGAGAACTTGCAAGCCAAAGTAATTGTTCTTTTAAGGAAAGCAATATATAATATAAAAACATATTGGATGGATTTCACCTGATGTGTTAGGCCAGAAATTATCCACCGCGGAATTGATGATCACCCCGGTAAAACTGAAATTAATCACGGCCGAACCGGCTGCGGGAGCAGACAGATGAACCGGCCATGGCGTTGTAAGTCAGTGCGGACGGCGGGTCACCCATGGGCGCTGTCCTGGCGAATTAATATAGATCAAACTGTACGGGCGGCGGCTTGCGCACACCCGTTGAACAGGAAGCGGGCACGGACGCCGTTGCACGACGATGCTAACACAAACTCCATCAGCACCACATGGCACCACCTCCATAACGAATCTATGTCCTGTTCAAAACATATGACAGACCAGAGTAATCCCTTGGAATAATACGTACAAAGAATAGATAGAAAAGATAGCACCTGATTTATCTGGACGACTTATAATCTGTGTGCAACGTCCACCAGGTGTCTGATAAGACTTGTTCCTGCATAAGAGCAGACCCGGATACCAAGGCGGCAGTGGCGAAGCCACGTACAAGCTGGGTAGTCAATTGACTACCCAACTTTTCGATAAAACTCATGCAGCCCATTGCCTCTCTTTGTTTTTTCCTTTTGTCGTGACGTAATGATAAGCCAGTAGTATTGTACTTTTGGTCTTTTGAGATGTAATCCAGCAGCTGTATCTCGATAGACCTGCGTGCAGTGTAGTAGGAGTAGTATGCAACAGCGGCGGCCTGTGAAGGCAATGGTTTGAAAACGTGACAGCAGCAGAACAAGAACTGGGCGGTTCAGAACAAATCCTCCAAGTCTTTTTGTTTACTGGCTCCTTTGACTTCTCCAGCTTCTAACAAGAAGGGCCTGCTTTTGCTATGTCAATTCCATAGCGAAAAGAAACTGCAGGGGCGCGTCACAGGGCACCAGACAGCTCGGAGAGCAGCAGAAGCAGGGGCGACCCGGCGCAGCAGCTAACCGGAGGCGGAGGTTTGAGGAGCGTGGGGCTCAGGACGCTGGAGACCCGGCAGGGCACAACGGCGAGGCGGAGACAACTCAGGGCGCGGGAGGCCCGGCAGGGCGCAACGGCGACTTGATGAAAACGTTCGGGCTGGTCCGGGTTAGCCACGGCGGATCGACCACGACGGATTAAGGCCATGACGGCGGCTCAGCGGAGGCGAGACCGTGGCATAGGCAACAACAGCGGTCGGCAGCATGGCCGTGGAGACGGTCGGCTCGTAGCAGTATAGACGCCGAAGTCATGGTCGACGGGGCACATAAGCGCTTGAACCGGAGGCTGGGGCGGCGGTTTAGCGAGATGCTTGTCACAGGCGTCTTGGCCGTCCAAGTCAGAACGCGGCGGCGACTCTCCCATGTGAATCATCTTCCATAAAACTGTCCTCATGGGGATCACTTGTAGGCAGGCGGCGGATGCAGCGGCTCAGGCAGAGGCTGCGGTGAAGGGAGTCACGGCAGGGACCGGTGGTTTAGGACATGCACGAGGCCGGAGCAGCGGCGAAGACGCGGCGGCGGGTCAACTCGGAGGCAGGGCGGCCGGCAACTCGAGGCGCAGCAGCCCGGAGGTGAGGCGTGACGCGGCTGCGTTGACACGGACGCCGCGCGGGGGCCCCCGCGGCCCAGCGACGACAGGAGAGACCCGCCCGGGGGCAAGAAGGCTACGGCGACTCAGCGGGGCGGCGCCGGTTTAAAGCAGCAAGGCCGGGTCGTGAAGGTGGATCGATGAGGCAGCGGCCATGACCGCATCAGCGGCATCCCAGCGATGCGGCGCGACGGCCACGGAGGCGAGGGTCACAGTAGCGGCTCGAAGGCGGTTTACATCACTGCCGACTCGAGGTGACTCAAATTCAGGGCGGCACCGGCAATCCACGGAGACAGCGCGACTCATATAGGCGGCCTCACCGCAGGGACGGAAGCGCTCGGCCGGCACCCCGACCCGGGAGCAGACAGAAACGGTAGCTAGTCGATGAGTTGGAGGCATGAGCCGGCGGCGATGGAGGCACAACGGGTCAACAAGGCGGGTCGTCTCGAACGGCGCGGCAACCCGGTGGCGAGTCAAAGTCAGAGGTCGACGAGACGGCTTGCGATAGCAACTTGAGTTGACTTGCGGTGAAAACAAAACTGCCCGGAGGCGACTCGGCTAGAATGAGGACAGAGCACGACCAGGGCGGCTCGGCAGCGGCGCGGGAAGGCCGGGTCAAGTCGTTGGTGAGGAGCCCACAGCCGGGCGGATCACGGTGGCGAATCGGCGAAGGCGAATCCGGGTTAGATCGGTGAAGGCGAATCCGGGTCATGGCCGACGGGTCAGCAGCTCCGAGGCGAATCCGGGTCATGGCCGACGGGTCAACAGCTCCGAGGCGAATCCGGGTCATGGCAATGACTCGGGGTAAAAATCTGTTGTAGCTCGGCGACGGCGCCGGGTTATCGGTGCGGCAACTCGGTGGCGATACAAAGCCAGAGGCCGACGGCTTGTGGCGCGGGCACAGGTGAGGCCACGGAGGTGGAGGCTCACAGCCATGGCGGAGGCGTCCATGAGGCAGTGGCGGTTTGAGGCGCAGGCGCTCCAGGTGAGAGCGATTCGTCACGACTTGTTGCAGAAACAACGCAGTAGAGGAGGCAACTCGTGCCCCTACTGGCGCGACGGCGAACGCGTGTGCTACAGGGGCGGTTTGAAGTCGGGGGAGCCCGCGGCAGCTTGCGGTGACTTTGAAGACGAGGCCTCGGAAGAGCGGCGAAGGCGGGTGCCCTCCGTGGTGAGGCGAGCCGCAGCCATAACCCGGACCCGTCGACATGTGAACCCGGCTCTCCGGCCGAGGCTGCGCAGGGTAGCGGCGATCTAGGCCCATAGGTGAAGGCAGCTCGGAGCAGCAGACCCGGCACGGCGGCATGTCAAAGTGACCCAGCGTCTTGGCAGGGCGAACGAGGCCGAGTCGTCAAGTCGGTTTTTGAAGGCCGCAGAAGAGCAAGGCAGCCGACGGAGAATAGAGCAGGGCAGCAGACGACGAAGGCCGTAGAAGCAGCCGGTGAGGCGGACGGCGGTCCATGGCGGCGGCGAAGGTCGGCGAGTTTGAAACGCGAATCGGCGACGACGGTGGTGCGTCAAGTCAACAAGGCATCCCGCCTGAAGTATCCCAGCCCGTGGACCATCCGTGTCCGGGTCGTTGCTGGCTCTGCCCCGGGCGATAGCGGCTCTGCCGCGGGCGACTTGTGAACCGGCGACGGCGGCACACGGCGCAGCGGCTCATGGCGCGGGCGACGGCGGCTCTACCCCGGGCGACGGTGACTCTGGCGCGTGCAAGAGGCCAGCGACGGAGGGCACGGGGCTAGCCCCGGACGGGCGCATCGGCGAGGTTGAGGTAAGTCCGACCTGAATCGGCCCGCTGTAGAAGACGGGATTATACGGGGGCAGCTTGACGTTTTACACCGTAGAAGTCGCGAGGCGCAGCCGGGGCCGTGACCTTTCTTTAACGAATCCGTATCCAGGCCTCCCTCGTGGCACTTGTCATATTCTCAGAAAAACTTATAAGCCTCAAATCCGGGTTCGAGGCCACAGTCGTGCACATCAGAGGTGGAAAACAAGGCCGGCGGGTCGCGGTAAAAATCGTAAGCCGCCGTCGTGATCCTTCTTCTTCATATATATATTCTTTATCACATCCACTCGCATCTGGAGGCTGGTGCAAATAGAACACTTTTCAACTAGCCCATCATGATGTCCAGGTTGCTTGAACAAACAAATCGGCTATTGATCTCCTCGGGACTTTGAAGAAAACAGCTGCAGTTTTACGGATATGAGCATATCTTTTCCTCTGATCTAACGTGGAGGCGTCTCACAATTGACAACATGGACTCGGCAGCTGACTCCATCCAGGGCAACTTTCAATTGACAACAGTCTTCGGCAGCGGCGGCAGAACACACCGTAACCCTAATTCCTCTTTCCCGACCTGAACCTTACGGATTGTAAAATCTAAACCAGTGACCTCGGGACTAAGTCTTTCTTATCCGAAGAATTGTGAATTCCTCGATTACTGAGAGAGATCCCTCCAAGAACTCAACACCACCGTGTGTTCGCCCCACGGTGGGCGCCAACTGTCGTGGAATTGTCACGGCAGATGTCCTAGTGTGAGGACTTAGTCGTGAGGCCAACGCATCTATGCGGTAGCTTGAGAGGGGTTGAGCGGAATCGAGAGACGCAATACGCAAGACAAGGATTTAGACAGCTTCGGGCCCCGGGAAACATCATCCGGTAACAACCCTACATGCTGTTTGAGGCTAGGTCTCATTATGCTCATGAGAGAGTCGCCGGGAACCGGCTCTCGGTGTCTAGCCCTAGAGATTGTTTTTCCTGTCCCTCTTGGGGTGCCTCGCCCCTCCTTATATAAGCTGAAGGGGCGGGTTACATGTAGAGTCCAACTCGTACTTAAGACTTAACCTTATTTTGACGTCTTACCATGGGCTTCTTAACGTCTTGGGCTTCTTACAATCCAGCCCACAATCTGACTTACCATCTGGCTTACCATCTGGCTTAACCTCTGCCGGCTTAACTGTCTGGCTTATATGACTGTGTCTGCCGGGTTACATGACTGTGTCCGCCAGGTTACATGACTGTGTCTGCCAGGTTACATGACTGTGTCCGCCGGGTTACAATGCTTAACTGTTCCCGCCGGCTTATAGTCTGCCTGGTCACCAATGAAACATCAAGACCCAGCCGGGTCATATTTTCGGCCGGGTCATACCGCGGGGTATATTCCCGACACATGACATCTTTTGTCCTACCCTCCCGTGGCAGCGGGGTCCTAGCGGAAACTAAGGGATATTAAGGCCTCCTTTTAATAGAGTACTAGACCAAAGCATTAACACATAGTGAATACATGAACTCCTCAAACTATGGTCATCACCGGGAGTGGTCCCGATTATTGTCACTTCGGGGTTGCCGGATCATAACAAATAGTAGGTGACTATAGACTTGCAAGATAGGATCAAGAACTCACATATATTCATGAAAATATAATAGGTTCAGATCTGAAATGATGGCACTCGGGCCCTAGTGACAAGCATTAAGCATAGAAAAGTCATAGCAACATCAATCTCAGAACATAGTGGATACTAGGGATCAAACCCTAACAAAACTAACTCGATTACATGATAAATCTCATCCAACCCATCACCGTCCAGCAAGCCTACGATGGAATTACTCACGCACGGCGGTGAGAATCATGAAATTGGTGATGGAGGATGGTTGATGATGACGACGGCGACGGATTCCCCTCTCCGGAGCCCCGAACGGACTCCAGATCAGCCCTCCCGAGAGGTTTTAGGGCTTGGCGGCGGCTCCGTATCATAAAACGCGATGAATCCTTCTCTCTGATTTTTTTCTCCCCGAACACGAATATATGGAGTTGGAGTTGGGGTCGGTGGAGCGTTAGGGGGCCCACGAGGCAGGGGCACGCCCAGGGGGGCAGGCGCGCCCCCACCCTCGTGGACAGGTGGAGGCCCCCCTGACGTGGATTCTTCTTCCAGTATTTTTAATATTTTCCAAAAATAAATTCCGTGGAGTTTCAGGTCATTCCGAGAACTTTTGTTTCTGCACATAAATAACACCATGGAAAGTCTGCTGAAAACTGCGTCAGTCCGGGTTAGTTCCATTCAAATCATGCAAGTTAGAGTCCAAAACAAGGGTAAAAGTGTTTGGATAAGTAGATACGACAGAGACGTATCAACTCCCCCAAGCTTAAACCTTTGCTTGTCCTCAAGCAATTCAGTTGATAAACTGAAAGTGATAAAGAAAAACTTTTACAAACTCTGTTTGCTCTTGTTGTTGTAAATATGTAAAGCCAGCATTCAAGTTTTCAGCAAAGATTATAACTAACCACATTCACAATAACACTTAGGTCTCATGTTTACTCATATCAATGGCATAATCAACTAGCGAGCAATAATAATAAATCTCGGATGTCAACATAACAACCAAGAGATGGCGATATCTTCCATGCTACACACATTATAGGCGGTTCCCAAACAGAATGGTAAAGTTTATACTCCCCCTCCACCAACAAGCATCAATCCATGGCTTGCTCGAAACAACGAGTACCTCCAACTAGCAACAGCCCCGGGGGAGTTTTGTTTGCAATTATTTTGATTTAATTTGCATAAAGCATGGGACTGGGCATCCCGGTGACCAGCCATTTCTTGTGAGTGAGGGGCGGAGTCCACTCCTCTTGAGAATAACCCGCCTAACATGGAAGATACGGACAACCCTAGTTGATACATGAGCTATTCGAGCATACAAAACAGAATTTCATTTGAAAGTTTAGAGTTTGGCACATACAAATTTACTTGGAACGGCAGGTAGATACCGCATATAGGAAGGTATAGTGGACTCATATGGCATAACTTTGGGGTTTAAGGAATTGGATGCACAAGCATTATTCCCGCTTAGTACAAGTGAAGGCTAGCAAAAGACTTGGAAGCGACCAGCTAGAGAGCGACAACAGTCATGAACATGCATTAAAATTAATAAACATTGAGTACAAGCATGAGTAGGATATAATCCACCATGAACATAAATATCGTGAAGGCTATGTTGATTTGTTTCAACTACATGCGTGAACATGTGCCAAGTCGAGTCACTTAAATCATTCAAAGGAGGATACCACCCCACTATACCACATCACAACCATTTTAATAGCATGTTGGCACGCAAGGTAAACCATTATAACTCATAGCTAATCAAGCATGGCACGAGCAACTATAATCTCTAATTGTCATTGCAAACATGTTTATCCATAATAGGCTGAATCGAGAACGATGAACTAATTATATTTACAAAAACAAGAGAGGTCGAGTTCATACCAGCTTCTCTCATCTCAATCAGTCCATCATATATCGTCATAATTGCCTTTCACTTGCACGACTGAACGATGTGAAAATAATAAGAGTGCACGTGCATTGGACTAAGCTGGAATCTGCGAGCATTCAAGAAGCAGGAGAAGACAAGGCAATATGGACTCTTGGTTAAATCAACAATAATGCATATAAGATCCACTTCAACAATTTAATCATGGTCTTCTCCTAGTGACCCCCCCAAAAAAGAAATAAAACTATTTACACGGGAAAGCTCCCAACAAGAAAAAGAAGAACATGAAATCTTTTTGGGTTTGCTTTTTAATTATTACTACAGCAAGAAAGTAAACTAGCTAAAAGCTATTACTAGTTTTCTTGGTTTTTCTTAAGGTTTATCAAACACACAAGAAGAAAGCAAGAAAAAGAAAATAAACAAGCATGGATATTACAGTGAAAAAGTATGAGCACCGACATCTAGCAATGAGTGTGTGAACATAAATGTAATGTCGGTGGGAAATACGAACTCCCCCAAGCTTAGGCTTTTGGCCTATGTTGGTTTATTGCCACGGATGGCCTGGCGGATATCCAAAGTGGTAGTTGGGGTCGTACTGAGATGCAGCGGCTATTGCATCATGGGCTGTAGCTTGGAGGCGAGCTGCCCTCGTCCTCCTTTCGTACTCATTTGCCTCCTCCCTGGTTATAAAATGTCTCCCCTTTGCCTGAAAGTCAAAGAGAGCAGGAGCAGGGAGAACAATATTGACAGCGTGACGCCTGTCAAAGATTAGTCAGTACTGGAGAGGTGGTTCATTCCTCTCGACAAACTGATGGTGAACCATAGCATTAAAGTCTAGATAAGTAGGAGGCAATTCAATATCATCATCACGTATGGTTACACCAAGAAAGTCAGCTAAGCGGGTTGCATAAATTCCACCAAAGAAATCTCCATTAAATCTATTATGATGCAACCTACGTGCAACAATGGCTCCCAAATTATAACATTTATCTCCTAACACAACACTTCTAAGAATACTGAGGTCAGGGACACACATATGACATGCTTCATCTTTACCATTTATGCACCTACCTATGAAGAGAGCAAAATAATGTATAGCAGGAAAATGAATGCTCCCTATTGTAGCTTGTGTTATGTCTCTAGATTCCCCCACGATTATACTAGCAAGAAATTCTCTAAATTCAGATTTGCGAGGTTCACTAGTACTACCCCATTGTGGAAGTTTGCAAGCATTGGTAAAATCCTCTAAGTCCATAGTATAAGATTTTTCATAAAGATCAAACAGGAAAGTTTGAGAATTGCGTGAAGATGAAAATTCAAACCTCCTCACAAAGGAACTAGTGAGATAGTGGTACTGACGACACTTTTCCTCCTCGAAGCTCACAAGATCAGTGTTACGCAAATATGCGTTAAATTCTTCCTTGATTCCCGCTCGATTCATAAAGTCTTCTGAAGGCCATTCACAAGGCCGCACTGGAGCGTTCCTTGGTGGCTCATCATCGGCATCGCGCATTGTGAGCCTGGGTCCTTGCTTCCTTGAAGGACCACCTTGGTACATTTTCCTAAGCATATTTCTTCCTCTGAAAAAATTTCTGAAATTTTTAGTAACTTCAAATAAAAGTGAACCAAACTCAGCAAAATTGATAGCAACTACTCCTACAAGTGCCTAAAGTCTATATCATGCACTAGAACTACTTAGAACCATATAAATTTGACATGCAAGCTCAAGAACTGTGACGCCCCCGACTCGACCGTACACTAATCATACACGCAAATGTGTACGATCAAGATCAGGGACTCACGGGAAGATATCACAACACAACTCTAGACACAAATAGAAATAATACAAACTTCATATTACAAGCCAGGGGCCTCGAGGGCTCGAATACAAGCTCGATACACAAGAGTCAGCGGAAGCAACAATATCTGAGTACAGACATTAGTTAAACAAGACTGCCTTAAGAAGGCAAACACAAAAGCAACAACGATCGAAGAGGCAAGGCCTCCTGCCTGGGACCTCCTAACTACTCCTGGTCGTCGGCAGCCTCCATGTAGTAGTATCCGTCGGTGGTGGCATCTGGCTCCAGGGATCCACCATCTGGTTGCATCATCCGGAAAGAAGAAGGAAGGGGTAAAAGGGGAAGCAAAGCAACCGTGAGTACTCATCCAAAGTACTCGCAAGCATAAGATCTATACTAAGTATGAATTGGTATCAAATGGAAGGGCTGTATCTGTGGACTGAACTGCAGAATGCCAGAATAGAGGGGAAGGCCTAGCCTATCGAAGACTAGCATCTTCAATCAGCTCCAAGCATCTTGCAGCATGTAGAAGAGTAAAGAATAGCAGTTTATAATTAACAAGCATGTTGTAACAATAACGCCCAGAGATCCTTCCTCGACTCCTTGTGAGAAAGCAATCTCGGAGCCACATATCCATCACATATCAAGTATCCATTTCTAGTTGTATAAGATCAGGATATATGTCTGAATGTCCATTACCGTGGACACGGTATTCGAATATATATCTTCCCTGCAGGGGTGCACCACGTTACCCAACATGCTCGATCACTCTGGCCGAACACACTTTCCTGGGTCATGCCCGGCCTCGGAAGATCAACACGTCGCAACCCTACCTAGGCTCAGCAGAGAGGTCCCCGCCGGTCTACATCCTAAGCGCCCCGGGGTCTTGGGCCCATCGCCCGTTGCACTCCGGGTCGTTGCACGCAGGGTGGATACCAGCACCGCCTCGGATGGCCAGCATGATCCGACCGTGCCGCCATGCTGAACTGGACATCTGACAAAGCTTCGGCTGATACTGCAACGTCGAGGCCCATAACTATTCTCGCGTGGTCATTAGTGCGTAAAGGCCAAAGGCCAACTCAGAACAAATACCCAAACCTATTAGTGCATTAACAATTAAAGTAGTGACGGCTGTCGGGACAAGTCCGGAGCTACCGCCCCCTCCTGGGTGATACCGCCACTGTCACATTGCACGGGTGCTCTCCGGGCCCGCCCGGCTTTCACATCAACTCGCGGGTACCCCTCAGGGCCGACCTGTAACGCCCACGATGGGGCTATATCTCCCACATGTCGAGGCACGACTTAGAGGCATAACCGCATTGTGGCAAGAAGGGTTATCTTCACACAATCCCATGTAATGAACAAGAATGGGATAACGAGAGTTGGCTTACAATCGCCACTTCACACAATACATAAATTTAATTCATACATCATCCAAAATCCACACATAGACCGACTACGGTGAAATCCAAATGAAAATAAGATAACCCCAAATGCTAGATCCCCGATCGTCCCAACTGGGCTCCACTACTGATCATCAGGAAAAGACACATAGTAACGACCACGTTCCTCGTCGAACTCCCACTTGAGCTCGGTTGCGTCATCTGCACTGGCATCGTCGGCACCTGCAACTGTTTTGGTAGAATCTATGAGTCACGAGGACTCAGCAATCTCACACCCGCGAGATCAAGACTATTTAAGCTTATAGGAAAGGATAGTGTAATGAGGTGGAGCTGCAGCAGGCACTAAGCATATATGGTGGCTAACATACGCAAAAGAGAGCGAGAAGAGAAGCAACGCAACGGTCGCGAAGCTAGAAATGATCAAGAAGTGATCCTGAAACTACTTACGTTCATGCATAACTCAAACCGTGTTCACTTCCCGGACTCCGCCGAGAAGAGACCATCACGGCTACACACACGGTTGATGTATTTTAATTGGGTCAAGTGACAAGTTCTCTACAACCGGACATTAACAAATTCCCATCTGCCTCATAACCGCGGGCACGGCTTTCGAAAGATAATACCCTGCACGGGTGTCCCAACTTAGCCCATTATAAGCTGTCACGGTCAACGAAGGATAAACTTCTCCCGGAAAGACCCGATCAGTCTCGGAATCCCGGTCTACAAGACATTTCGACAATGGTAAAACAAGACCAGCAAAGCCGCCCGATGTGCCGACAAATCCTGATAGGAGCTGCACATATCTCATTCTCAGGGCAACACCGGATGAGACTAGCTACGAGTAAAACCAGTCCTCAAGTTTCCCCAAGGTGGCCCCGCAGGCAGCTCGGTTCGAACCAACACTCGAAGGAGCACTGGCCCGTGGGGGTCTAAAATAAAGATGACCCTCGGGCTCGCAAAAACCCAAGGGAAGTGTAGGTGGTAGGTGGTCAAATGGTAAAACCAAGGTTGGGCCTTGCTGGAGGAGTTCTATTCAAAGCGAACTGTCAAGGGGGTCCCATAAATCACCCAACCGCGTAAGGAACGCAAACTCAAGGAACATAATACCGGTATGACGGAAACTAGGGCGGCAAGAGTGGAACAAAACACCAGGCATAAGGCCGAGCCTTCCACCATTTACCAAATATATAGATGCATTAATTAAATAAGAGATATTGTGATATTCCAAAATATCCATTTCCAACCTGGAACCAACTTCAACTTCACCTGCAACTAACAACGCTATAAGAAGGGCTGAGCAAAAGCGGTAACTTAGCCAAACAATGGTTTGCTAGGAAAGGATGGTTAGAGGCTTGACATGGCAATATGGTAGCGCAGCATGGCAATAGAACGAATAACTAGCAAAGCAAAGATAGAAGTGATTTCGAAGGTATGGTCATCTTGCCTACAAGGTTCTCAAAGTTGTCGAAAGCTTGATCCTCGTAAGCGTACTCAACAGGTTCCTCGTTCACGAACTCGTCTCCCGGCTCTACCCAAAACAAGAACACAAGCAACGGAACCACAATCAATCACGGGAAATGTACAAGCAACATGATGCAAAACGTGTATGATATGCGGGATATGATATGCGATGCATATGCGTGCTCCGGAAGAAAAATGATGAACAAGGCAGTAACTTGGCAAACCAAGTATGCCACTGGAAAGATGAGATGATTTCGGTCGAAATCGATATAAAGATCACCGGAAACGGATGCACGGTTTGCAAATGGCAAGCAAAACAAGAATGACATGAATCTGCGATTAACAGCAAGATAGCACTTAGAATGCATCAAGTAACTATGCTACAGCACTCCAACATAACAACAAAGCATATGAAGTAATCGACAGGAGATGCTTGACAAAATATGACCACTGAGCTACGGCTAGATCACATCATAACAGGTTCAAACAAGCATGGCAAAAGTGCAAAAGATAACAGGTTCACAGACTTAGTGAAATTACTGGACATGGCTGAAACAGCATCAGGTAGCAATGTTCAGAGCACGAAATCAACATGCTACAGGAACTTAACATAGCAAAACAAGGCATGACATGAATATAATAAATGCATAGAATAAAAGTTCCTTACTGACCATGAGCCAAAAATGATCAGAAGATATGATGGCACCTATGTAAACATAGCAAGTTTCGTTAACAGGTTTCAGACTTAGAAAACAGAGCATGGCAGAAACAGACATTATGAGGGCATCTTGGTGAGCTTGATTCACTCATCACTAGGCAATGAATGACAAAACAAGCATACCTAAAGCAATATGGAATTTTTATGAAGCTATCCATGGCAAGAACAAATACATAGCATGAAAGGATCAACTACAACAAGCTTGGCAAAATTGAATATCATGTTAACGTTCTGCCAGAAACATTTTATAGCAAAAGTAGAGTAAGATTAAGACATGCTATGGCACTCCATAATTGCAAACAGGGGCATGAATGGATAGAGCATAACTATATCTACAAAACATCCTTACTGAACATCTCCGAAATAAGCATGGATCTCTCTGTAGCCACATGGATACATAGCAACAAAATAACAGCAGTCACAGACTTGGTAAAATTACTAAGTCCCTGAAATCAGAAACATCACGAAGCCTAGTTTGCATGCTTGTGCTAGTCACCACATAGATCAAAAAAATACATGGCATACACCTCTGTAAAGATGGCATGGCATACATCAAAACACATGTAGAGCTCATGCCCACAAGATGGACACATCAATAGCAACGAAAATAACAAATCACCAAGATCTGATAAGTAACAGCAGTTAACAGCATATAGCACTCTTGCACCCGAGATTTGGGCATCAAGATGGACTCGAATGAACATGGCATCATGGAAAAAAATGAAGAGCTCTAGAGACGAACATTTCGATATATTACACGCACGAAACGGAGCTATATGCAGAGAGTTATGATGCGATGAAGTATGCAACAGAATATGAAAAACACGGGACTTGGAGAAAATCGGGGAGAGGAGAAAGTCAACCCTAGCAGATCGGATCGGGATCCGGCTCGGGCTCGAGCTCGAGCTCGCCAGAGCTTGCGGGTGAGGGAGGAGGCGGCGGTCGGCGTGGCCTCGGGGCCGTCGGGGGAGGAGGCCGGCCGGAGGAGAGGGGCGGGGCGGGCTCCGGCGGAGGGGCGCGCGGGCGCGGCGACCCGAGCAGGAGAAGGCGGCGCTCGGGCGCGGGCAGCACGCCGGCGTCGGTGGCAGGGCTCGCCGGTGAACGGCGGAGGCGGCGGCGGTCGGATCCGCGGGAGGAGGCGGATGGCGGCGGGGGAGCGGGCGACCCGGGCGGCGGCGATGTAGGCCGCGGGGGCCGCGCGTGGGCTCGCCGGGCCGCGGACGTACGGGCGGCGGGTCGGGTGACGTGGCAGCGCCTGATTGGCGCGGGGCGGCGGCGGCTTCGTCTAGCGCTGTACGGACACGTCCGGCGCGCGGAGGGGCGATTTGATCTAGGGTTAGGGTGGTTTTTGCCCGAGATTTTGGAGGGGGAGGTATTTTTATAGGTAGAGGGAGCTAGGAGACTCCAAATGGAGCACAGTTTTCACCCACACGATCGTGATCGAACGACCTAGAGCATGGAAGTGACTTAGAGGGGTTAAAGGACTGTTAGAAGGGGGTTTTGCTGCAACACACAAAAGGACTTTGCGGTTACCCGGTTAACCGTTGGAGTATCAAACGACCTCCAAATGGAACGAAACTTGACAGGTGGTCTACCGGTGGTATACCAAGGCCACTTGACAAACCTCGGTCCATTCTGAGAACGTTCAACACCCGCTCACGAAAAGAAACAAGACGGGTGCGACGGGGGAGGTGGGAGTGCCGGATTGCAAAACGGACAACGGGGAAAATGCTCGGATGCATGAGACGAACACATATGCAAATGAGATGCACATGATGACATGATATGAGATGCATGACATGAAAAAAATGCAAAACGAAAAACAAAACCCGACCACGAAGGGAATATCATAACACATAGCCGAAAATGGCAAGAGTTGGAGTTACAAATATGGAAAATTACATCCGGGGTGTTACACGACCCGACTTCAACAATGGTCTCAAGTCAAGTCAAGGTAACCGTGTGTCCAAAACATCAAGGAAGAAAGCCCGAGGAATCACCCCCGGTGAATTCCACTCAATGTAATCATCAAGGTGAACGTAAAAGGGACCACCCTCGAGGTTCACACTTGAGGTGTTGAACGATAGAGCCGTATCGGGAATGGTGAAAGAGGAAATCACCCTCGATGACCATGACCGAATAGCTACACTACAGAATTATCATCAGGAGTGCGTTAGAGGGATCACCCTCGGCACTTGATAGTAGATCTGCAGAGTCAAGCAACAAAAGGGGCGTGATGTGATGTGAGGTGTCGGGCTCTGGTCGTCGATCACGTCGATCGAGTCATCGATGATGAAGCAGGGGCAACAAGGACAAGTGGGGGTCACTGATGGATCACTAACCAACCTATACTAAGCAGTTTAGGAGAAGCAGGTAGGGTACAACAGCAAGTTACAAAAATAGGCTATGCATCAGAATAGGAGCAAACAATAATAGTAGCATAATCTAATGCAAGCATGAGAGAATGGAATGGGCGATATCGGGATGATCAAAGGGGGGGCTTGCCTGGAAGCTCCGTTGAAAGGGAAGAAGGGGTCGTCGTCGACGTAGTCGATCACAGCGGCATCGGCAGCGGTCTGAGGGTCTACCGGGGAGAAGAGGGGGAAGAAACAGTAAATACAGGGCAAATAAGTGCATAACAAGACAACAGGCAGAGCTAGACGTGTTCTAACGCGGTGCTACACGCTACTGGCGAAGGAGGAAAACATCCGGGGAAGTTTTCCCGAAGTTTGGCATTTTTGGACAAATGAAAAGAAGGGGAAAGGTTGCATGTTCGCTATGCTAGGGACGTGTGACGGATGAGCCAACCGCGTATTCGGATTTCTCTCGTCGTTCTGAGCAACTTTCATGTACAAAGTATTTTCATCGGAGTTACGGTTTATTTTATATGATTTTCTAAAGTTAAAAGATTTTCTAAAATTTCCTGGAACTAATAATAATTCGAGTTGACCAAGTCAATTTGACTGGTCAAATGAGGAGGGTGTGGCCCACATGTAAGTGTAATAGGTGCAATTTAATTAGTCTAAACTAAGTAAAACTAGTGCGGCCACATGCCATCTGTACATAGACTACTAATTAACTACTACTAACCTAAACTAGCACTAACAGGGGCGGCCACACACTCAACTCACACGCGGCGCACACACACAACACACAGCGGCACACAGCACGCAACACACATTGCTAGGGGTTAATTCTGCTTTCTGTTAATAGAAGATAGCATTTTGTGATTTTCATAGTATTTAATCCATGGATCAAATGAATTTGGTCCAGTGGAGTAATATGATGTTTGTCAAGTGTACATTATGTCCACATAATTTTTATCCACATTAAAGTTTTTTTTGCTATTTTTTTGCTGCAGTACATAGGGGTAGTCAGTGTAGTAGTAGCAAAGCTAGCTACTACTACAGTAGCATTCAGCAGCATCAGTAGATTCAGCAAAGCAGCATCGGGCAGCGGCGTGGCGCGGTCGAGCGCGAGGCGAGGCAGGGCCACGCTAGGCGGCAGCGCAACCAGGTGGGGGTGGACTGCAGCGGCGAGGCGGCGGCCAGCGACAGCCGGAGACGACCGGAAGCGGCAGCAGCCGCGACAACAGGCGGCTAGCGGCTGCGGGCGTACGCGCGTGGCGCGGGGTGTGGGGAGCGAGGCAGGGCTCGCGGACGTCGCCGACAAAGCGCGGCAGCGCCGGTTGAGATCGCCGCCCCGGCGACCAAATCAGTGGCGGAGGACTCCAACTAGTCAAGCACAGTGCGGCGCATCGCCCTGTTGATGGGTTGGAGCGGAGGAGAAGGTCTTGAATGACGACATCGACACCGAGTGTCGGTGTGGAACGATATCTATGGGATCACAAGAATCCCTACTACGGTAGCCGGGGCGCAGGGTTGCGAGGAGAGCAGGGCTAGTAGACAGCACAGGGATTGTTTACCTAGGTTCGGGCCGCGAAGATGCGTAAAACCCTAGTCCTGCTTTGGTGGGTGTATTTCTGAGAGTTCTTGAGCTCTCGAACTAGCTGTGGTCGGCGCGGGGTTCCAAAGAGCCGAATCCTTCTCCAGTATGCCTTGGGCCTCCTTTTATAGTTGAAAGGGGCAGCCACAGTGACACACAGGAGGTGGAAAGGCGTACAGTGCCCTGAGCTTATCGCTCGTATTACAGGACAAGACGCATTTAATGCATAGCTTAGGTGTCCCCTTGCTTTATCGGGGACGGGGGCGAGGCCCGTCCGGTCCGTCGCCGCTCCTCCTCCCTTCGACACGCGCCTCGGCCAGCGATGCGTGCGGTGCCATGTAGGCAGGCAGGCAGCTGAGGTGGCGCGGTGGTGGAGCCTTCACGAAGATCTGCATGCCGCCACGCAGCCGCTCGATGAGTTGGCCTGGGAGCTGCATGTTGCCACGCAGGTGCCCGCCCAGCTGGTTGGGCTGGCAGCTCCATGTGAACGGTGGTGGAAGCTTGGTCGTCGGCGGGCCTGGCGGTGGCCCTGTTGGCATCCTTGGTGAGGGCCTTGCCGGGTGGCCTGGCAAGGGTCTCGCCGTGTGGCCCGGCAAGGGTCTTGCCGTGGCGCGCTGTCTTCCCCGGCAAGGGCCTTGCCAGGGGTCTGGTGGCCTTCCTCGGCAAGGATCTTGCCGAGGGTCGTCGTCTTCTAATCCTCATATGATCTTGAATATGTCTTCACAAAGATCTGCATGCCACCACAGAGGTGCCTTCCCGAGCTCTGGCCCCACGTGGATGATGGCGTTGGGGGCCGTGGGCTCAAGGGTGGCTCGCTCTGTTGGTGTGGGGCGAGCTGCCCCGGCAAGGGTCTTGCCGGGGCTGCTGAGGCCGCCCCGGCAAGGGTCTTGCCGGGGGAACCTGCTTCGTCCCTCTGCTCTTTGTGGTCTTGGCCTTGGCGTTGCTCTGGTTATCTTGGGCTCTGGTCCTACCTTGGCTCACCTCCCCTGTTCTACATGGCGTGACCGTAGGCGCGGCTCCGACTGCCCGTGCACAGGTATAGGGGTACAAAAACGCACCCCTCTTTTTGTACACCGGCAGGAGCCCCCGAGCCTGGGCCACACATAAGCGCGACACGTTGTTGGGCCAAGCCCAAAACGGTGTGCGGGCAGGCGGGGCGGTTTTTACCGCGGTAGGACTTTTCGCGCGCGCGGGTCGTCACGGCATGGAGGGGCGTGCGTGATGTGGGCGGCATGCGTGGGGCAGTTCCTGCACGCATGCGTCACATCGCAGTAAAGAGGCGGCTCGCGCCCTCCTCGTAAAAAGAGGGAGGCGTGGAGGCGCGGCTCATTTATTGAGCGGGGCCGGGGTGCGGTCTTCAAGGCGTCCACTCCCCACGATCACGGGGTGGGGAGAGGTCGCCTCACCCGTCCCCTCAGTTCTGCATGTCTGCCACGCGTCTTTCATGCGCTCGGGGTGGCAAACGGTGGAGGCGGGAAACCGGGCCGTCGCTGGTTGGGGCAGCGGGTCGGTCCTGATTCCCTGCGCCTCCGGTGTCTGGATTGGCCGAGCGGGGCGGCCGAGCCTCAACCCCATTCCTTTATAAAGAGGGGGAATGGGGGATGGCATCCCGCATTCTTCCATCCTCTATCTCCTCCTGCTTCTGCTTCTTCCTCTCACCCGCCATGGAGAAGGGGAATCCTGGTCCCTCGACGGTGGCAGCGAGGGTCGCCGCTCGACAGCGCGTCCCTCCTCCTCCTGAGCCCGCGGTGGTGGAATCGGACGCGAGGAGAAGTGGGAGGGGGCGAGGCCGGGGCAGAGGCCGTAGCGCTCGGGGAAGAGGAGGACGGGGCGGCACGCCGGCCTTGTCCCTGCCAACGATGCCCTTCCCGATGGAGGGCCACGTTAAAGACCAGCCTTGCGAGTTCTTCATCAGGCTGCGCCGGCCTCCGCGTCGTCGTCTTCGTCTCCCCGCCCTGTTTGCTCGGGTGATGGAGCGTGACCCGCCCCAAACCCTCAGGTTGCACATGAGGGGCTGTGGGCATGGGGGCACGCGGGTTGACGTCGACTTCCCGGCTCCTCGGGTTATGTACCTCCGCCGTGGATGCAAGATGTTCGCCCGCATCCACAGCCTGACGGCGGGGCTCGTCCTCTACTTCAAATTAATGGAGGACGACCTGCTCTCCGTCAAGGTCTTCGGAGAGTTTGGAACTCGCCTAAAATGCTGCGTGGAGAGCTCCTCTAATGGAGATTCCGACGCTGGAAGCTCTTCCTCGAGCGAAAGTGACGAGGAGGACAGCGGGGACGAGTCCGACTAGGCGCCAAACGCCCCGCGCTTGGGCGGGTGCGGCAGCAGCATCTGCACCTGGCCGCTCCTCTGGCAGGGTTTTGCCGGGGGCGCGGCCAGCTCCTTGAACTTCTCGGGGCCGTCTCCTTGGGCGGCTGGCGTCGGGAGGTTGCGGAAGAGGAAGAGGGCGGGCGGCAAGGCCGTCAACTCGGAGTACGCGGACACCGACGCCTTCATCGCGTACTGCCGGTCCTGCCGCCTCGTCTTCCAGCTCCTTTCCGGCACCGCCACCAGCAGCCCGCCCGTGGGCAGCCACCGAGGTGTTCTCTTCGTGCTTTCTGCTGCTCGTAACTCGCCTAGGCGCCCCTTTTTCCCTCTCGCTTCCTTGACCTGCCTCCTAAGAAGAGGGACAAGAAAAGGATCACTGGCACCTTATCTCTTTTTTTAATCTGTAAGCCCGCGGGCCTTGTTAAATTTAAGCTTGTAATCCCCTTTGTCCATGTCTTTCATTTCGTACGAACTGTACATGTATGGGATGTTTTTAATGAAAAAGGGATGCTTGCCGGGCTTTTCGTTCGTTGGTAAATCTCGCGACAAGGAGCGAATCCTCGTTATTGTTTAAGATAAACGTTTTTCGCCCGGCAACAGGCCTTGCCGTTCCCCCCACTCCATTCGACCGTTCTCGCGCTCTTGGCGGAGGCAGGGATGAAGTGGGCTTCAGGCTCCTCGTTCTACCTCCTTGCCGCCACGGCTACAACCAAATCTGGACCCAGGAAATAATCCTTAGGTATAGGAAAAAAGGGAGCACGACAGCCTAGGGATAAAAACGAGGCTTCACATGCCCCAGTCCTGTTTCAAAATGCATGACAGGGGATAAAAAGACTTATCTGGATCTGCAGCCCCCGGCATGTCTTATCTTGCCGCGGTTGGATCCTCAAGTTTGTAGCCCCCGGCAACTCTGGTTTGCCGGGGTCGGGACGCCGGTCCGTTTCCTTTCTTCCAAGTAGCTCAGTAGAAGTGCTCATGTGCCCTGCAAACCAAAAAAGGACAGAAGAGGAACAGATAGACGCGCACTCGACCTCTAAGCTAGGGTTAGTCGCTGCTGAGCACTATCAACCCTAACCGAGGAAGAGACTCGACCTAGCATGCATGCTATGACTTAGGGCGCCAGCGCTTCATTTATTTATGCTCAGGGTCTACGCCTGGCTTTGTACAAAGGGTCACATGCCTTGCCGGCAAAGCTTGTACAAAAGGTGGCTTGCCGGGAGGCCCGGCAAGCCACGCCTTACGGGTAAAACTTGCGAAGATGCTCAATGTTCCAGGAGTTGCTCATTGGGACGACATCCTCGGTCTCCAGGCGGACTGCGCCAGGCCTGGTGACTCGTATTACCCGATAAGGGCCTTCCCACTTCGGCGTCAACTTGTTGGAATTCTTGGCCAACTGAACGCGCCGAAGAAAAAGGTCGCCTTCCTCAAAGCTTCGGGCATGAACCTTGCGGCTATGGTAGTGGCGCAAGGCTTGCTGGTAGCGTGCCGCTCTGACAGCCGCCCAAAGACGATCTTCCTCAAGGAGCGTCGCGTCATCTCGGCGCAACAGCTCTTGCTCAAGCTCATCATAAGAGAGCACTCGAGGTGACCCGTATATGAGTTCCGTGGGGAGAACTGCTTTTGCCCCGTATACCAGGGCAAAAGGTGTTTGGCCGGTGGCTCGATTTGGCGTCGTCCCGATCGACGAAAGAACCGCCGGCAACTCATCAATCCAGCGCCTTCCACTCTTGTGCAGCTTGTCAAAGGTCTTCGTTCTCAGGCCTCGCAACACTTCAGCATTTGCCCTCTCCGCTTGGCCATTGCTCCGTGGGTGTGCCACGGAAGCAAAACAGACCTTGCTGCCGAGTTCTTGGATGTACTGCATGAAGGTGTGGCTTGTGAACTGCGTGCCATTGTCGGTGATGACTCTGTTTGGCACACCATAACGGCAGACCAGTCCTTTGAAGAACTTGACGGCTGACTGAGCAGTCACCTTCCTCACTGCTTCCACCTCCGGCCACTTTGTGAACTTGTCGATTGCAACGTACAAGTACTCAAAGCCCCCGACAGCGCGGGGGAAAGGGCCCAGTATATCGAGCCCCCAGACCGAGAATGGCCAGGAGAGAGGGATTGTTTGAAGGGCTTGAGCTGGTTGATGAAGCTTCTTTGAATGGAGCTGGCATGCTTCACACTTGGTTACTAGTGTCGTCGCATCCTGGAGGGCGGTGGGCCAGAAGAAACCTTGCCGGAACGCCTTCCCGGCAAGGGCCCTTGACCCTATGTGGGAGCCACATATGCCTCCATGTATCTCTGCCAACAGCTCCAGTCCTTCCTCCCGGGGGATGCACTTGAGTTTCACACCGTTCGGCCTTCTCCGGTACAGGACATCATCGACGAACTGGTACAGGGCGGGCCGACGGGCTACTTTCTCCGCTTCTTCCTGCTCCTTAGGAAGCTCCCCTGTTTGGAGGAATTGGACGGTATGCTGCGCCCATGCCAGAGCCTGGGGCTCGACGGCAAGGACCAAAGGCATCTCTTCCGCCATGGGAGCGGCTGTCTCTACGGCCAGGGCTTGACACCCTGCCGGAGCCAGTTGCTCTTGGGCAGGCTCAGCGTCCGCGGCAGCACCCTTGCCAGCAGCCCCAGGGGGCTCGGTAGGAAAGTACTTGCCGGGACCTGATTTCCTCCGATTGTTCTGCCCCGCTGATGGTTTGACAGATGGTTGAGTTAACCGGAGCAAAAAGGTACCTGGTTCCACAGGTAGCTTGAATGCGGCACGCTTTGACAAGTAATCGGCGATGTTGTTCTCCGCTCGGGGGACGTGCTCCGCCTGGACACCGTCAAAGCGTTCCTCCAGCTTCCTCACCTCATCTACGTAAGCTTCCATCAATGGGCTTTGATAATCCTTGTTGACCTGCCTGACAACGAGCTGCGAGCCACCCCTGACGATGACCTTCTTAACCCCGAGGTCTGCCGCGATCCTGAGACCGACATGCAATCCCTCGTACTCAGCAGTGTTGTTGGTGGACATCTCCCTGGGGAAGTGCATCTGGATCATGTATTTGAGGTGTTCTCCGATGGGTGCGACGAGCAGCACACCGGCACTGGAGCCTTGCAGCGAGAAAGCCCCATCAAAGTACATGATCCAGTCGCGGTCTGCTTCCTCGCCGGAGAGAGTGGTCTCCTGGATTTCTTCATCAGGCGTCGAGGTCCATTCTGCGATGAACTCCGCCAAGACTCTGCTCTGAATTGTCGAGGTACTTTCAAACTTTAAACCGAAGCTTGACAGCTCCAAGGCCCATTCCACAATCCTTCCGGCTGCGTCTAGGTTGTGCAGTATCCGTTGCAACGGGAGGCGGGTGACGACAGTGATCTCGTGGGCTTGGAAGTAGTGACGCGGCTTCCTCGAGGCCATAAGGAGGCCGAAGAGCAATTTTTTCATGCCGGAATACCTCGACCTAGCCCCCTGCAAGAGGGAGCTAACAAAGTAAACTGGGTGCTGCATCATCTTCTTCTTCGGCACCACCTCACTCGACTGCGCGGGCACTATCTTGGTGGCACCAGACTCTGCCCGGGGCCGCGCCTTGTCGGCACCAGGCCCTGCCGGGGGAATCTTTGGCTTGCCATCCGCTGGTTCTGCCGCCATTGCTGCCTCCTCGTCGACCTCCCTCTGTGCCACTAGTGCGGCGCTGACCACTTGATTCGTCGCCGCTAGATACAGCAGCAACGGCTCTTGTGGTTTAGGCGCAACTAGTATTGGCGTGGAGGAAAGGTATTTCTTTAGATCCTACAGTGCTGCCTCGGCTTCTGGGGTCCACTCTATTGGGCCTGCCTTTTTCAAGATTTTGAAGAAGGGAAGGGCGCGCTCGGTGGACTTGGACATGAATTGGCTCATGGCGCAACGCAGCCAGTGAGCCAACGCACATCCTTGATCCGTTTGGGCGCCTCGATCTGCTAAATAGCCTTGATCTTGTCTGTGTTTGCCTCGATCCCGCGCTGTGACACAAAGAACCCGAGAAGCTTGCCAGACGGAGCGCCGAAGACACACTTCTCAGGGTTCAGCTTCAGGTTGATCTTGCGCAGGTTAGCAAATGTCTCTTCCAGATCTTGCACAAGAGTTGGCCCGTCCTTGGTTTTGACCACTATGTCATCCATGTAGGCCTCCATATTTCTATGGAGCTGAGGTTCAAAACCAATTTGGACTGCTCTTGCGAACGTTGAGCCAGCACTCTTCAACCAGAAAGGCATCCATAAAAAGCAATACGTACCACATGGGGTGATGAATGCTGTCTTCTCTTCATCCTCCTTCGTCATGAAGATCTGGTGGTTGCCTGAGTAGGCATCGAGGAATGATAGCAGATCACACCCGGCCATGGAGTCAACAATCTGGTCGATGCGTGGCAACGGAAGGGGTCCTTAGGGCAAGCCTTGTTGATATCTGTGTAATCAATACACAGTCTCCACTTCCCATTCGCCTTGCGCACCACTACCGGATTGGCCAACCATGTCGGGTGGAGCACTCCTCTCACCAAACCCGCCACTTCCAACTTCCTGATCTCCTCTGTGATGAACTCCTGCCTCTCCAGAGCCTGCTTTCTGACCTTCTACTTGACGGGCCGCGCGTGGGGGCACACAGCTAGGTGGTGCTCAATCACCTCCCTGGGAACACCGGGGATGTCGGATGCTTGCCATGCAAACACGTCGACATTCACCCACAGGAAGGTGATGAGCGCGCCTTCCTATTTGCTGTCGAGGGTGGAGCCTATGGTGAAGGCCCCTCCCGTGCCATCCTCCTTGACGGGCACCTTCTTGGTCTGTGGCGGCTCGGCCCTGGGTCTCTTGCTCTTGTCGGTAGAGCTCTCTGGCACGTCCTCGACGGTAGCACAACACTCCGAGGAGGTGCGCTTGCCGGAGTGGGCGCGAGAGGTCTTGCCGGGCTTCTTCTTCCCTCCCGGGGCATCAGCGGCAGGAGCAGGTGCCTTGGCGGCAGCCGCTGCAACTGCTTCCCGGTAGAGCTGGTCGGCGCAGATCAGCGCGTCCTTCTTGTCGGAGGGGACGGAGATGATGGTCAACAGCCCGGGCATCTTTAGCATGTTGTAGGCGTAGTGTGACGCCGCCATGAACTTGGCTAGTGCCGGGCGGTCGAGGATCCTGTTGTAGGGCAAGGGGATCTCGGCTACGTCGAAGACGATCCTCTCCGTCCTGTAGTTCAACTCTCCTCCAAATGTCACGGGCAGTGTGACCTTTCCCTTCGGCTGACTCTTCCCCGGATTGACCCCTTGAAACGTGCCCGTTTCCTCGAGGTCTCCATCAGGGATTTGCAACTTTTTGATCACGACAGGCGAGATCAGGTTCAGGCCGGCCCCGCCGTCAACCAACATCTTGTTCACTCTGAGGTTGCGTATCGTTGGTGAGACCAACAATGGCAAACACCCGACCGCGGTAGTGCGGTCAGGGTGGTCCTTGGCGTCAAAGATGAGGGGCGTGCTGGACCACTTCAGCGGCTTCTGAGCGTCGAACGACGGCTCTGCTGCTGTAATCTCACGCGCCCACTGCTTGAGCTGGCGATGAGAGGTATACAGTGAGGCGCCGCCATCGATGCACATGACCTCCGTAGCCTTCTGGAACCCTTGCCCACCAGACTCGTCGTCCTCGTCGTGATCATCGTCTTCTTGTTTCTTGTCGTGGCCCTGGGCGGGCCTCTCTTGCTGGTTGTCCTTGCCGGGGCGGCCTCCTTGGCCGCCACGCTTCTTGCCGGACCCCTCCGCACCATCCTGGTCCTTCTCCTTGTCCCGCCTCTCATACTCAGCCTTTTTCTTCTCAGCAAGCAGCTCGACTTGCCAGCAGTTCTGGATGTCGTGGCCCTTGGTGCGGTGGATCTTGCAGTATTGCTTGCCGGAGCTTCCTGGCTTGTCGGTAGCATCCAAGGCTCGGCACGCGGCGCACCCGGCAATCACCTTGCCGGGGGCGTCTGCCTTGACCTTCTTACCGGCACCGGTGTCGTCAGATCCCTCAACGGCAAGCACGGTCTTGCCTTTGCGTTTCCTGTTGCGACGCCGGCCCTTCCTCGTCGGGGTAGCGGCGTCTTCATCTGTAGAGTCGGTTTCCGCGTCGGCGTCTTCGCCGGGGTGCTTCCTTCCCTCTTCAGCCCGGGCGCACCTATCAGCCAGGACGTAGAGCTCGGCCACGTCCTTAACTTTGGTCATCGCCAGCTCTTCACGCATCTTGCGATTGCGCACGTTCTAATGGAACGCGCTAATCACAGCGGCGGGATGAACGTCGGGGATGTTGTACTGCACCCGACTGAATCTCTGGATGTACTTGCGCAGGGTCTCCCCTTCCTTCTGGGGAATGATGTGCAGATCACTGGCCTGGCCATGAGCTTGGTGGCCTCCTGTGAAGGCGCCAACAAACTCATGGCACAGATCCGACCAAGAAGAAATGGAATCCACCGGCAAGTGCATCCACCAAGACATCACATTGGGCTTGAGCGCCAGCGGGAAATAGTTGGCAAGCACCTTGTCGTCGCGAGCCCTAGCAGCCGGCATCACGATGGTGTAGATGCTGAGGAACTCGGACGGATGGGTTTTGCCAGTGCACTTCTCGCCGACGTCGGGCTTGAACGTGCGGTGGGACGGCCACTGGAACTGCTGCAGCTCACGGGTAAAGGCCGGGAAGCCCACCTCGTAAGGTAGGCCGCCGGAGCCCCCCGGTGCCGGGTGGTCCATAGCGGGTCCCGCTCGCTTGTCCGACTGGCGGCGCGTTTCGCGCCGATGCTCGACGGTGGTTCGAGCGTCTTCGTGAGCTCGTTCCCGAAGGACCTGGCGCTGGTCGCGGAGGGTCCGTGGGTCGGACGATGCTATGGAGATGTTATCACAAGCGTCGTCACGACGGGCCGACGCCCGCGGCGGCTGGCGAGGAGGAGGAGAGTGCACCGTGGCTGCAGCTTCCTCGGTCCTCCCAGCGTCAGCATGTGGTGGCTCGGTGGGGCGCCGACCCGAGGGCCCCGCTGGTCGCGGATCGTCTTTGTTGGCGACGGCGACGAGGCTCCGGATGGTGGCCCTCCACTCGTCGAGCTTCTCCGCAGCAGGAGGGAAATCGAGGAGCAGCTGCACGCGCGCCAAAGCTTCCGCTGGTGTGGGCGGCGGCGACAGCTACGTGAATCGCGGTGCGCTTCAACTTCTAACTACGTTAGAAGGAGCTCCGTCACGACCCAGCGGCTGCGTGCCATTTTCGCCAGCACTTCGGCGAGCGTGCTGAACCCCTTCATCTTGCCGATGACGCACAAGGCTCTTCCCACGGTGGTGCCCAGGGTCACCAACGCGGTGACGCTGTTCGGCGCGCACACCATGGGAAGAACGCGCGGTGGTCGCCGGTGTAGGCGTCCTGGAGGTCGCTGCGCCGCCCGGAGTCGGCACAACGACACCCCCGGAGGGCCCTGCGCCGCCTACGGGGGGCCCAGCTTCGTCTTTGGATCCGACGATGTGTAGCCGGTCGTCTGGCGCGCGAACGACGCTGCTCGCCAGGCTCCGACTGCCTGGGAGATGCTGGTGCTCGCGGGCCACGGCCCGGGTCCTGTATGCGTCCGGTCCGCTGCTCGTCCGCACGGGCACGGGCCGTTCGGCTCCCAACGAGCCGATCGCCGTGGCCGTCTTCTTCTTGGGGGCCATGGCGACGAAGAACTGCTAGGCTAACTACCAGACCAGATTCTCACAATTGCGCCCCCTACCTAGCGCACCAAAGATATTGGTGTGGAACGACACCTATGGGATCACAAGAATCCCTACTACGGTTGCCGGGGCGCAGGGTTGCGAGGATACCAGGGCTAGTAGACAGCACATGAATCGTTTACCCAGGTTCGGGCCGCGAAGATGCGTAAAACCCTAGTCCTGCTTTGGTGGGTGTATTTCTGAGAGTTCTTGAGCTCTCGAACTAGCTGTGGTCGGCGCGTGGTTCCAAAGAGCCGAATCCTTCTCCAGTATGCCTTGGGCCTCCTTTTATAGTTGAAAGGGGCAGCCACAGTGACACACACGAGGTGGAAAGGCGTACACTGCCCTGGGCTTATCGCTCGTATTACAGGACAAGACGCATTTAATGCATAGCTTAGGTGTCCCCTTGCATTATCGGGGACGGGGGCGAGACCCGTCCCGTCCGTCGCCGCTCCTCCTCGCTTCGACACGCGCCTCGGCCAGTGATGCGTGCGGTGCCATGTAGGCAGGCAGGCAGCTGAGGTGGCGCGGTGGTGGAGCCTTCACGAAGATCTGCATGCCGCCACGCTGGCGCTCGATGAGTTGGCCTGGGAGCTGCATGTTGCCACGCAGGTGCCCGCCCAGTTGGTTGGGCTGGCAGCTGCATGTGAACGGTGGTGGAAGCTTGGTCATCGGCAGGCCTGGCGGTGGCCCTGCTGGCGTCCTTGGTGAGGGCCTTGCCGGGTGGCCCGGCAAGGGTCTCGCCGTGTGACCCGGCAAGCCGTGGCGCGCTGTCGATCCGGTGCTGTGGTGCCTCCCGGCTCGCGCGCGTCGACGTAGAGGTAGCAGCAGAAGACGGCGGAGGTGTTGAACCAATCGGAGGAGCACGGGGGAGGCGGTCACCGCGGTGAGCAACGGCGGGCGGCGTCAGGGGGCTCGACTATTTCTCCCCCTCGATAGAGAGGACAGGTGAGGAGGCGAGAGAGTGGCGAAATATCGGGGGCTGATGAGGACGAGGCTGAGGGGGAGACTTATCCCCTCAGCGGCGTGGTGGAGCCTTATCCACCCGTCGACGCCGGCGAGGTGGTCCGGCGAGGGCTCGCCCCTGTAGCGACGAGGTCGGAGGCACAGGAAAAGCGACCGGTGAGGGGGAAAGGCTGGGTTGGGCCGCCTAGGTGGCTAAGGCCCGGGGGGCAATCGGCCTTTTCTTTTCTTTCAAAAAAAACTTTTCTGTTTTTCACTTGTTCTTTTCTTTTTGCATTTCCTTTTTGTACCAAATGAGTTTTGTTATAAACAAAACTTGGCACATAACTCTACCACAATATATTGAGATGGAACAAAAATTATGGGGTCAAAAGGAGTTGTCTAACCATTTTTAAAAATTGAAAAGGCCAATTTAATTGCTGCTGGACCAAAAATTAATTCCAGGGGCATTTTGGGTATTCAAAAGAGGTTGGTTCCAACATGAAAAATATCCAGGGATTATTTGCCACACCTGGAACATATTTACTTGCATGTTTGACAAATTTGAAATTGAACTTGGATCACGATTTGGATCAACCGAGGATTAGCAACAACCATTAACGGGGGGGATTAATGTAGCTTAATTATCCGGGCGTCACAATTCTCCTCCACTACAAGAAATCTCGTCCCGAGATTTTAGGAGGTAGACGGAAACAAAACGGGGTATTCATCTCAAAGACGATCCTCGAGTTCACGAGTGGCTTCATCTTCAAAATGATTTGACCACTGACTTTCAGAAATTTCATAGCCCTCTGACGGGTGTGACGTTAAACTTGAACGAGAACGCGGATCGGATGCTCTCTGTAAGTTGGACCATCTTGCAGGGGTTGAGCTTTATAAACCATGTGGTTGTAATAAAAGGACTTGCGACACAGGGCATCAGCCATGACGTTAGCCTTGCAAGGGTATAAGAAATACGTAGTCATAGTCTGTGATTGTTTTCATACATCGCTGTTGACGGAGATCCAGATCTAGCTGAGTAAACCACTACTTCAGACTTTGACGACCGGCAAACATCTAGCAACGATTACCAAGAAGGAAATGTTGCCACAACTTCAGTGCAAGCTTAACTGCAGCAAGTCCAAGGTCATGGACTGGGTAGTTCTTCCGGAAAGATATCCTGGAATTCACAACCGATTGGAGTGTTTTCAATTCTCACCAAAGGAGAAGCGTTTAACGCATTCAAAGGATAAATCCGTGCTTCGGCATTTCGAACAAGATGAGCATGGTAGCTTACTATCTCACTTGAGGGATGTAGTAGATGGAAGGTCTTAATGGCGCAATTGATAGAAGTGGTATAAGTTTTCAATCATTCCATTCCCAAAATGAGGTCAATATTGGAAGACTTCAAAACAATGGGGAAATGGAATTCCAACCCTTCAAGCTCAACAGGGACGTTGTGACTAACCATAGTGGTTCGACATTGGCCCGCAGAATGTAGCTTGAAATTCCGGCCAAGTGATGGCGGTTCCAACAGGTAGTGCAACGGGACTTTTCAGGTCGTAAGCTGCGAAGGTGACATAGTTGGCAGGGGCTACATCAGCAGACTCTAACTCGAAAGTGATGTCACGGAGCCACTTATCAGCATCAGGGGGCTGATTTGAGTTGCGGTAGATGACAGGGTTGAGACGCGCAAAGTCTTGCAGAGTTACTGGGGCGGGTTGCTGATTCATATTGGGACGCGGGAACTGAGCCTTGACTACTTCCATGAACTCGCAATTCAGCTCAAGTGTTGTATCATTCCGACCATGTATTCGGGAGATGGTGGATTATCGCCACCACGGCCACAACTAGTGGGTCTAACCATCCTGCTTAAATGCAACAGGGGGTAGTTCAACAAAGGTTGGAGCCAGTGTATGGAGTCATTCATGAGGTAACCTGAACAGTGAGTAAAGGCGCAGTATGTACAAAGCAGTAGTCATTGGAGACATATCGATACATATACGGAGCCAATTACACGTTGTTCGTATGAGTTTGGACAAGAGAAACATCATAGACATACTAGGCGGCACGCATTCACGCGATGGAGGGATACATCAACGGGACATAGCGAAGGCTACATCAACGTCAGGGAAAACCCTTGGAGCGAGGGATTTGCAAGTGACGACGCAGGGTGCCCTCGATAAGAGGATCTTGCGACCAGTGAGCATTGTGAAGTAGATCTTGGCCCTTAATTCAAGAAAGGCGTAATACAAACCTCCGGGTGGATGTGATCACGAGAACCTAATGTTAGATTTTGCAAAATCATTTAACCCGAATAGAAGAGAGATTGGAGTCCCAAAGTAAAGGTCGAGGAGTAAAAGATCCTAATACCACCCAATGGCTACGTGGGCCCGTAAGCCACACAGCCATGTTAGTAAATCAGTTTTTCAAAGGCTAGACCCAACTTCGGACAAGGAGTTGGAAAGGGGGATCCTACATGCAGTCGGCTCTGATACCAACTTGTGACGCCCCCGACTCGACCGTACACTAATCATACACGCAAATATGTACGATCAAGATCAGGGACTCACGGGAAGATATCACAACACAACTCTAGACACAAATAGAAATAATACAAGCTTCATATTACAAGCCAGGGGCCTCGAGGGCTCGAATACAAGCTCGATACACAAGAGTCAGCGGAAGCAACAATATCTGAGTACAAACATTAGTTAAACAAGACTGCCTTAAGAAGGCAAACACAAAAGCAACAACGATCGAAGAGGCAAGGCCTCCTGCCTGGGACCTCCTAACTACTCCTGGTCGTCGGCGGCCTCCACGTAGTAGTATCCGTCGGCGGTGGCATCTGGCTCCAGGGATCCACCATCTGGTTGCATCAACCGGAAAGAAGAAGGAAGGGGGAAAAGGGGAAGCAAAGCAACCGCGAGTACTCATCCAAAGTACTCGCAAGCATCAGATCTATACTAAGTATGCATTGGTATCAAATGGAAGGGTTGTATCTATGAACTGAACTGCAGAATGCCACAATAGAGGGGAAGGCCTAGCCTATCGAAGACTAGCATCTTCAAGCAGCTCCAAGCATCTTGTAGCATGTAGAAGAGTAAAGAATAGCAGTTTATAATTAACAAGCATGTTGTAACAATAACGCCCAGAGATCCTTCCTCGACTCCCTGCGAGAAAGCAATCTCGGAGCCACATATCCATCACATATCAAGTATCCATTTCTAGTTGTATAAGATCAGGATATAAGTCTGAACGTTCATTACCGTGGACATGGTATTCGAATATATATCTTCCCTGCAGGGGTGCACCACGTTACCCAACACGCTCGATCACTCTGGCCGGACACACTTTCCTGGGTCATGCCCGGCCTCGGAAGATCAACACGTCACAGCCCTACCTAGGCTCAGCAGAGAGGTCCCCGCTGTTCTACATCCTAAGCGCCCCGGGGTCTTGGGCCCATCGCCTGTTGCACTCCGGGTCGTTGCGCGCAGGGTGGATACCAGCACCGCCTCGGATGGCCAGCATGATCCGACCGTGCCGCCATGCTGAACTGGACATCTGACAAAGCTTCGGCTGATACTGCGACGTCGAGGCCCATAACTATTCTCGCGTGGTGGTTAGTGCATAAAGGCCAAAGGCCAACTCAGAACAAATACCCAAACCTGTTAGTGCATTAACAATTAAAGTAGTGACGGCTGTGGGACAAGTCCGGAGCTACCACCCCCTCTTGGGTGATACCGCTAAACAGCCAGCCACCACTGTCACATCGCACGGGTGCTCTCCGGGCCCGCCCGGCTTTCACATCAACTCGCGGGTACCCCTCAGGGCCGACCCGACTTCAACAATGGTCTCAAGTAAAGTCAAGGTAACCGTGTGTCCAAAACATCAAGGAAGAAAACCCGAGGAATCACCCCCGGTGGATTCCACTCAATGTAATCATCAAGGTGAACGTAAGAGGGACCACCCTCGAGGTTCACACTTGAGGTGTTGAACGACAGAGCCGTATCGGGAATGGTGAAAGAGGAAATCACCCTCGATGACCACGACCGAATAGCTACACTACAGAATTATCATCAGGAGTGCGTTAGAGGGATCACCCTCGGCACTCGATAGTAGCTCTGCAGAGTCAAGCAACAAAAGGGGCGTGATGTGATGTGAGGTGTCAGGCTCTGGTCGTCGATCACGTCGATCGAGTCGTCGATGATGAAGCAGGGGCAACAAGGACAAGTGGGGGTCACTGATGGATCACTAACCAACCTATACTAAGCAGTTTAGGAGAAGCAGGTAGGGTACAACAGCAGGTTACAAAAACAGGCTATGCATCAGAATAGGAGCAAACAATAATAGTAGCATAATCGAATGCAAGCATGAGAGAATGGAATGGGCGATATCGGGATGATCAAAGGGGGGGCTTGCCTGGAAGCTCCGTTGAAAGGGAAGAAGGGGTCGTCGTCGACGTAGTCGATCACAGCGGCATCGGCAGCGGTCTGAGGGTCTACCGGGGAGAAGAGGAGGAAGAAAGAGTAAATACAGGGCAAATAAGTGCATAACAAGACAACAGGCAGAGCTAGACGTGTTCTAACGCGGTGCTACACGATACTGGCGAAGGAGGAAAACATCCGGGAAAGTTTTCCTGGAGTTTGGCATTTTCGGAAAAACGAAACAAAGGGGAAAGGTTGCATGTTCGCTATTCTAGGGACGTGTGACGGACGAGCCGACCGCGTATTCGGATTCCTCTCGTCGTTCTGAGCAACTTTCATGTACAAAGTATTTTCATCGGAGTTACAGTTTATTTTATATGATTTTCTAAAGTTTAAAAGATTTTCTAAAATTTCCTGGAACTAATAATAGTTCGAGTTGACCAAGTCAATTTGACTGGTCAAATGAGGAGGGTGTGGCCCACATGTAAGTGTTTTTTTTTCCGAGAGCACACAAATTGTGTGCCTTAGCTTTATAGAAGATAGAGAATAAAATACAAGAAGCTCCCACCACATCCCGGTGAGAGGCAAGAACCACTCCAACTCAACGATCACAAAACAACCACAACGCAAAATAGCCTGCCCTAAGAAGTCTAACAAGGCCGCGTCTCGACCAACATCGAGCACTTCCGAAGAGCATAACTCGAAAGAACTCTCCTTGCCAACGCACCCTCCACCCGTGAGCGCCTAAAGAGAGTTGGCAGGTGGGTGGCGGGACTCGGACAACTCCGTGAAAGCCATCGTCTTGGAAACACCCGCGATGGCGTACATAGCGTCCTTGAAGAACAATCCAGAGCAGCGGCGAGCACCGAAGAAACACAACAAGGAACCTCCAAGCCCTCCTCCAACAAACGATGCTTCCAACGGAGGAACGACGCCAATGACGTCGTCATCGCTGACTCGCAACCGAATCAAGGCTTTCGCCCGGAGACAACATACCAAATGAGAGGGAGCGAGGTGTCGACGCACCACAGCGACGCCTTCAGGAAGGTGAACGACATCCACAGGTGCCGTCGCTGCTGGCACCGACCAAAGCCGGGCTGGATTTTCATCCGTATCGCCGCACACCTACAATCCAACCCATCAGAATGGGTCTGCACCGTCCAAGTTGATTCACATCGCTACTGCCGCAGCACCTTGCCGAAGGAGCCACTTGTGAACAGCCGCACCATCGCCAGGATAGCCAGCACCACCCCGCCGAACCACACCGCAGCTGCCAGCACCACCAAGTGCCCAGCAGCCTCCGAGGGCGCCTGCCTGCCCAACACCACCACCACCACCACCGGACAGGGCTGCCACCAGAGCCTGGACGCGCTGCGCCGCCAGGAACTCCACCGGACGAGATCACATCTGGGGTAGGGAGGGAAGACGCGCCGCCCAAAGCTGCCGCCACCCAGGCAGCACCACCGGACGAAGCCAGCCCACCACCGCCACCTCCGCAGAACAGGGCTGCCGCCAGAGCCTAGGCGCGCCGCGCCGCCAGAAGCTCCGCGGACGAGATCCCGTCAGGGGAAGGGAGAGGGGGTCGCGCCGCCCAAGTCGTTGCCGCTGCGCTCGCTAGATCTGGGCCGCCCGGACCTCCCGAACGCCCGCGCTGCACCTCCGTGCGCAGCCGAGCTGCGCCGCAGCGCGCCCTCCAGGTGCAGACGCCCCGCCCACTGCGTACCCTCCAGGCGCCAGATCCACGCGCGACCGCACCGCGACCTGGGCGTCAGAACCATCCCGCACCGCGACCTGTGCGCCAGAGCCACCCTGCGCCGCGCCGTCGACTTGCCGACCCGCCGTCTTGCCGTGCTGCCTCGAGTGATGCGTCCCCAAGAACTCCAGCAGAGGCCAGCGGCCCGCGCCGCGAAGCCCGGAAACGGAGGTGGAGAGGGCCCCGCCGCCGCCAGGCCGCGCGGGCTTTGCCCGGCGACCCATGCCGGCGGCGGCGAGGGGAGAGTGGCCGGAGGTGAGGAACTGGCGGCGGCTAGGGTTTTTACTCCCGGGCCGCCCGCGGGAGCGACACGAGAGTCGGGAGCGGTGTCATGGGGTGCCACTCCCCACATGTAAGTGTAATAGGTGCAATTTAATTAGTCTAAACTAAGTAAAACTAGTGGGGCCACATGCCATCTGTACATAGACTACTAATTAACTACTACTAACCTAAACTAGCACTAACAGGGGCGGCCACACACTCAACTCACACGCGGCGCGCACACACAGCACACAGCGGCACACAGCACGCAGCACACATTGCTAGGGGTTAATTCTGCTTTCTGTTAACAGAAGATAGCATTTTGTGATTTTCATAGTATTTAATCCATGCATCAAATGAATTTGGTCCAGTGGAGTAATATGAAGTTTGTCAAGTGTACATTATGTCCACATAATTTTTATCCACATTAAAGTTTGTTTTGCTGTTGTTTTGCTGCAGTACAGAGGGGTAGTCAGTGTAGTAGTAGCAAAGCTAGCTACTACTACAATAGCATTCAGCAGCATCAGTAGATTCAGCAAAGCAGCATCGGGCAGCGGCGTGGCGCGGTCGAGCATGAGGCGAGGCAGGGCCACGCTAGGCGGCAGTGCAGCCAGGTGGGGGTGGACTGCAGCGGCGAGGCGGCGGCCAGCGACGGCCGGAGACGACCGGAAGCGGCAGCAGCCGCGACAACAGGCGGCTGGCGGCTGCGGACGTACGCGCGCGGCTTGGGGTGTGGGGAGCGAGGTAGGGCTCGCGGACGTCGCCGACAAAGCGCGGCAGCGCCGGTTGAGATCGCTGCCCCGACGACCAAATCAGTGGCGGAGGACTCCAACTAGTCGAGCACAGTGCGGCGCATCGCCCTGTTGATGGGTTGGAGCGGGGGAGAAGGTCTTGAACGACGGCATCGACGCTGAGCCACGGCAACAGCGACACGGCGGTGCACGGCCTCGACCTAGCTAGCTACGGCACGGTAGCAGGGTAGGAGGAAGAGGGGAAGTAGTGGGGAGCTCACAGCGGAGAGGGAGAGCATCTCGGGGAGGTAGGGGTTGCTGGAGGCGAATGAATCAACGGCGACCGACGGCGGGGATCCGAGGAAGAAGACGGCTCGATCCGGTGCTGTGGTGCCTCCCGGCTCGCGCGCGTCGACGTAGAGGTAGCAGCGGAAGACGGCGGAGGTGTTGAACCAATCGGAGGAGCACGGGGGAGGCGGTCACCGCGGTGAGCGACGGCGGGCGGCGACAGGGGTCTCGGCTGTTTCTCCCCCTCGACAGAGAGGACAGGTGAGGAGGCGAGAGAGTGGCGAAATATCAGGGGCTGATGAGGACGAGGCTGAGGGGTAGACTTATCCCCTCAGCGGCGTGGGTTGAGCCTTATCCACCCGCCGACGCCGGCGAGGTGGTCCGGCGGGGGCTCGCCCCTGTAGCAACGGGGTCGGAGGCACAGGAAAAGCGACCGGTGAGGGGGAAAGGCTGGGTTGGGCCGCCTAGGTGGCTAAGGCCCCGGGGGGCAATGGGCCTTTTCTTTTCTTTCAAAAAAACTTTTCTGTTTTTCATTTGTTCTTTTCTTTTTGCATTTCCTTTTTGTACCAAATGAGTTTTGTTATGAACAAAACTTGGCACATAAATCTAACACAATATATTGAGATGGAACAAAAAGTATGGGGTCAAAAGGAGTTGTCTAACCATTTTTAAAAATTGAAAAGGCCAATTTAATTGCTGCTGGACCAAAAATTAATTCCAAGGGCATTTTGGGAATTCAAAAGAGGCTGGTTCCAACATGAAAATATCCAAGGATTATTTGCCACACCTTGAACATTTTTACTTGCATGTTTGACAAATTTGAAATTGAACTTGGATCACGATTTGGATCAACCGAGGATTAGCAACAATAAGAGTGGTGACGTGACACCATTAATGGGGGATTACTGTAGCTTAATTATCCGGGATTCACAAGAACATGGTCACCTAGGCAGCACAAATTTGCAATGAATAAAGAACTAGAGCAAAAACTAATTGGACCAATGGAGGAGTCACATACCAAGGAACAATCCCCCAAGCAATTTTGTGAGAGGTGCTTTGAGCAAGGAGATCGAAAATCGCAGCAAAATGAGCTAGAACTCGTGCTTGAGCTGGATGGTGATTTTTTTGGGAGGAAGAAGAAGTGTGTGGGTGCATGAATAAGTGGAGGGGAGCCACCGTGGTCCCACGAGGCAGGGGGCGCGCCCTGTAGGGGTGGGCATGCTCTGGACCCTCGTGGCCAGGTGCTTGCTCCCCCTGCTGTGTTCTCAGTGCGAGATATTCTCAAATATTCCAGAAAAAATCATATTAAATTGGCAGGGCATTTGGAGAACTTTTATTTTCGGGGTATTTTTATATTGCACGGATAATTCAGGAAACAGACAGAAAATATTAATTTTACTTTATTTCAACTAAATAACAGAAAGTAAAAGGAGGGTACAGAAGGTTGTGCCTTCCAACTTCATCCATCTCATGCTCATCAAAAGGAATCCACTAACAAGGTTGATCAAGTCTTGTTAACAAACTCATTTCGACTAACATGGAACCGGAGAAATTTTGAATAACACTATGTTACCTCAACGGGGATATGCACATCCCCAATAATAAGAATATCTTATTTCTTCTTGACAGTAGGAAGAGGAAATTCAAACCTCCAAAAATTATCGATGGAAATTTTCCAATAGAGTTGACACTATGAACTTGAGGTTGTTTCCTCGGAAAGTGTACCGTATGCTCATTAACATTAACATTAAAAGTGACATTGCCTTTGTTGCAATCAATAACAGCCCCTGCAGTATTCAAAAAGGGTCTTCCAAGAAAAATAGACATACTATCGTCCTCGGGAATATCAAGAATAACAAAGTCCATTAAAATAGTAACGTTTGCAACCACAACAGGCACATCCTCGCAAATACCGACAGGTATAGCAGTTGATTTATCAGCCATTTGCAAAGATATTTCAGTAGGTGTCAACTTATTCAAATCAAGTCTACAATATAAAGAGAGAGGCATAACACTAACACCGGCTCCAAGATCACACAAAGCAGTTTTAACATAGTTTCTTTTAATGGAGCACGGTATAGTGGGTACTCCTGGATCTCCAAGTTTCTTTGGTATTCCACCCTTGAAAGTGTAATTAGCAAGCATGGTGGAAATTTCAGCTTCCGGTATCTTTCTTTTATTAGTGACAGTGTCTTTCATATACTTAGCATAAGGATTCATTTTGAGCATATCAGTTAATCGCATACGCAAAAAGATAGGTCTAATCATTTCAGCAAAGCGCTCAAAATCCTCATCATCCTTTTTCTTGGATGGTTTGGGAGGAAAAGGCATGGGTTTCTGAACCCATGGTTCTCTTTCTTTACCGTGCTTCCTAGTAACAAAGTCTCTCTTATCATAACGTTGATTCTTTGATTGTGGGTTATCAAGATCGACAACAGGTTCAATTTCTACATCATTATCATTACTAGGTTGAGCATCATCATGAACATTATCATTAACATCATCACTAGGTTCATGTTCATTACCAGACTGTGTTTCAGCAACAGAAATAGAAATATCATTTGGATTCTCAGGTGTGTCAGCAATAGGTTCACTAGAAGCATGCAAAGTCCTATCATTTTTCTTTTTCTTCTTTTTAGAAGGACTAGGTGCATCTATATTATTTCTCTGAGAATCTTTCTCAATTCTCTTAGGGTGGCCTTCAGGATACAAAGGTTCCTGAGTCATTTTACCAGTTCTAGTAGCCACTCTAACAGCATAATCATTATTATTACTATTCAATTCATTGAGCAAATCATTCTGAGCTTTAAGTACTTGTTCTACTTGAGTGGTAACCATAGAAGCATGTTTACTAATGAGTTTAAGTTCACTTTTAACTCTAGACATATAATCACCCAAGTGTTCAAGCGTATTGGAATTGTATTTTAATTGTCTACAAATAAAATAATTGAAGTTTTCTTGTTTAACAATAAAATTTTCAAACTCATCTAAGCATTGTCTAGCAGACTTATAACGAGGAATATCACCTTCATCAAATCTATAGGGAGAATTTACCTTTACTACCTGTGTCGGGTTATCAAGACCATGAGTTTCTTCAATAGGTAATGGATTAAGATCATATATTTCTTCAACAGGCGGTAAATTAAGACCATGTATTTCTTCAATAGAGGTAAATTCTTAACATCTTCAGCTTTAATACCCTTTTCTTTCATAGATTTCTTTGCCTCTTGCATATCTTCAGGACTGAGAAATAGAACACCCCTTTTCTTCGGAGTTGGTTTAGGAATAGGCTCAGGAGATGGCTCAGGAAGTGTCCAATTATTTTCATTTGTCAACATATTATTCAATAGAATTTCAGCTTCATTTGGTGTTCTTTCCCTAAAAACAGAACCAGCACAACTATCCAGGTAATCTCTGGAAGCATCGGTTAGTCCATTATAAAAGATATCAAGTATTTCATTTTTCTTAAGAGGATGATCAGGCAAAGCATTCAGTAATTGGAGAAGGCTCCCCCAAGCTTGTGGGAGACTCTCTTCTTCAGTTTGCACAAAGTTGTATATATCCCTTAAAGCAGCTTGTTTCTTATGAGCAGGGAAATATTTAGCAGAGAAGTAATAAATCATATCCTGGGGACTACGCACACAACCAGGATCAAGAGAATTAAACCATATCTTAGCATCACCCTTTAATGAGAACGGAAATATTTTAAGGATATAAAGGTAGCGAGATTTCTCATCATTAGTGAACAGGGTGGCTATATCATTTAATTTAGTAAGATGTGCCACAACAGTTTCAGATTCATAGCCATAAAAAGGATCAGATTCAACCAAAGTAATTATATCAGGATCGACAAAGAATTCGTAATCCTTATCAGTAACACAGATAGGTGAAGTAGCAAAAGCAGGGTCAGGTTTCATTCTAGCATTAAGAGATTGCTGCTTCCATTTAGCTAATAACATCTTAAGATCATATCTATCATTGCAAGCTAAAATAGCTCTAGCAGCTTCTTCATCCATAACATAACCCTCAGGAACAACAGGTAATTCATATTTATTAGGGGGAGAGTCTTCATCATCACTATCTTCAATATTATCAGTTTCAATAATTTCATTCTCTCTAACCCTAGCAAGTTGTTCATCAAGAAATTCACCAAGTGGCACAGTAGTATCAAGCATAGAAGTAGTTTGATCATAAAGTATCATGCATAGCAGAAGTGGCATCATCAATAACGTGCGACATATCGAAATTAATAGCAGAGCCAGGCTTAGGTGTCGCAAGCTTACTCAAAACAGAAGGTGAATCGATTGCAGAGCTAGATGGCAGTTCCTTACCTCCCCTCGTAGTTGAAGGATAAATTTTTGTTTTCTCGTCTTTCAAGTTCTTCATAGTGACCAGCAGATATAAATCCCAAGTGACTCAAAGAATAGAGCTATGCTCCCCGGCAACGGCGCCAGAAAATAATCTTGATAACCCACAAGTATAGGGGATCGCAACAGTTTTCGAGGGTAGAGTATTCAACCCAAATTTATTGATTCGACACAAGGGGAGCCAAAGAATATTCACAAGTCTTAGCAGTTGAGTTGTCAATTCAACCACACCTGGATAACTTAGTATCTGCAGCAAAGTATTTAGTAGCAAAGTAATATGGAAGTAACAGTAACGATAGCAAAAGTAATATTTTTGGGTTTTGTGGTGATTGTAACAGTAGCAACGGAAAAGTAAATAAGCGGAGAACAATATGTGGAAAGCTCGTAGGCAATGGATTGGTGATGGAGAATTATGCTGGATGTGGTTCATCATGTAACAATCATAACATGGGGTGACACAGAACTAGCTCCAATTCATCAATGTAACATAGGCATGTATTCCGAATATAGTCATACGTTCTTATGGAAAAGAACGTGCATGACATATTTTGTCCTACCCTCCCGTGGCAGCGGGGTCCTAGCGGAAACTAAGGGATATTAAGGCCTCCTTTTAATAGAGTACCGGACCAAAGCATTAACACATATTGAATACATGAACTCCTCAAACTATGGTCATCACCGAGAGTGGTCCCGATTATTGTCACTTCGGGGTTGCCGGATCATAACACATAGTAGGTGACTATAGACTTGCAAGATAGGATCAAGAACTCACATATATTCAGGAAAACATAATAGGTTCAGATCTGAAATCATGGCACTCGGGCCCTAGTGACAAGCATTAAGCATAGCAAAGTCATAGCAACATCAATCTCAGAACATAGTGGATACTAGGGATCAAACCCTAACAAAACTAACTCGATTACATGATAAATCTCATCCAACCCATCAACGTCCAGCAAGCCTGCAATGGAATTACTCACGCACGGCGGTGAGCATCATGAAATTGGTGATGGAGGATGGTTGATGATGACGACGGTGACAGATTCCCCTCTCCGGAGCCCCGAACGGACTCCAGATCATCCCTCCCGAGAGGTTTTAGGGCTTGGCGGCGGCTCCGTATCATAAAACGCGATGAATCCTTGTCTCTGATTTTTTTCTCCCCGAACACAAATATATGGAGTTAGAGTTGAGGTCGGTGGAGCGTCAGGGGGCCCACGAGGCAGGGGGGCGCGCCCAGGGGGGCAGGCGCGCCCCCACCCTCGTGGACAGGTGGAGGCCCCCCTAACGTGGATTCTTCTTCTAGTATTTTTAATATTTTCCAAAAATAAGTTCCGTGGAGTTTCAGGTCATTCCAAGAACTTTTGTTTCTGCACATAAATAACACCATGGAAAGTCTGCTGAAAACAGCGTCAGTCCGGGTTAGTTCCATTCAAATCATGCAAGTTAGAGTCCAAAACAAGGGCAAAAGTGTTTGGAAAAGTAGATACGACGGAGACGTATCACCCACCGTATGCGTTCCTTCAAGAGAGAAGCCTCTAGTGAAACCTTTGGCCCCGGGGTCTATTTTTATCATATTATTTTCAGTCCTATAAAACCAAAAACACAAAAATACCTTGCTGCAATTTATTTACCTTTTACTTTATTTTCACTTTTATTTATCTTTTATACCTATCTCTATCACATCTCATCCTTGCAAGTAACCGTGAAGGGATTGACAACCCCTTTATCGCGTTGGGTGCAAGTATTCGTTTGTTTGTGCAGGTGCTATCATTGGAGACTTGTGTGTTCCTCCTACTGGATTGATACATTGGTTCTTAACTGAGTGAAATACTTCTCTCTACTTTGCTGCATCACCCTTTCCTCTTCAAGGGAAAAACCAACGCAGGCCCAAGAAGTAGGAGGAAGAATTTCTAGCGCCGTTGCCAGGAAAGTTCCACATCAAGCCTACCAAGTACCTATCATAAACTCTCATAACATGCATTTACATTATTCGCCATTTGCCTCTCGTTTTCCTCTCCCCCACTTCTAAAACGTTTGTAGAAAAACACAAAAATATTTGCCTTTTTATTTGCCTTCTTTCCATTCGCCTTTTCGTTTGCCTTTATGTCTTACTTGGTTTGTTTGCTTGTTCGTTCGGTTTAATTGTATGTTTATTGAAAATCGGAAAACAAAAATCTTATGGATCCTCATCCACTTGCTAATCTTTTGAAAAGATCCAACTATGATGAACCAACTGAAGGAAATATGCCCTAGAGGAAATAATAAAGTTGTTATTTTATATTTTCTTATTCATGATAAAGGTGTATTATTCAAGCTAGAATAGTATTGATCTGAAACCTAAATACATGTGTGAATACATAAACAAACACCATGTCCCTAGTGAGCCTCTACTTGACTAGCTCGTTGATCAAAGATGGTTAAGGTTTCCTAACCATGGACATGAGTTGTCATTTGATAACGAGATCACATCATTAGGAGAATGATGTGATGGACGAGACCCATCTGTTAGCTTAGCATTTGATCGTATAGTTTATTGCTACTGCTTTCATGTATGCCAAATACATATTCCTTTGACTATGAGATCATGCAACTCCCGGATACCGGAGGAATGCCTTTTGTGCTATCAAACATCACAAAGTAACTGGGTGATTATAAAGATGCTCTACAAGTATCTCCAAAGGTGTTTTGTTGGGTTGGCGTGAATCGAGATTAGGATTTGTCACTCCGAGTATCGGAGAGGTATCTCTGGGCCCTCTCGGTAATACACATCATAAGAAGCCTTGCAAGCAAAGTGACTAATGAGTTAGTTGTAGGATGATGTATTACGAAACGAGTAATGAGACTTGCCGGTAACGAGATTGAACTAGGTATGAAGATACCGACGATCGAATCTCGGGCAGGTAACATACCGATGACAAAGGGAACAACGTATGTTGTCATAACGGTTCGACCGATAAAGATCTTCGTAGAATATGTAGGAGCCAATATGGGCATCCAGATTCCGCTATTGGTTATTGACGAGAGAGGTGTCTCGGTCATGTCTACATAGTTCTCGAACTCGTAGGGTCCGCACGCTTAACGTTCGTTGACGATATAGTACTATATGAGTTATCTATGTTGGTGACCGATTGTTGTTCGGAGTCCCGGATGATATCACGGACATGACGAGGAGCTCCGGAATGGTCCGGAGGTAAATATTGATATATAGGATGATATGGTTCGGCCAAGGGTTGAAGCCCACGGGGCTTTAGGTCGGTGCAAAAGGAGTTTTGCGGAGGCCAGGGGGCCAAACGCCGGAGACCCTGGCGTCTGGCCCTGGGCCAGAGGCCTAGGCCCATGGCGTCTAGTCCTGGAAGTCCGAGAAGGACTCTTCCTTGCGGGCAAAACCAACTTTGAAGAGGCTTTACTCCAAGTTTCGACCCCAGGGCTCAAAATATAAATAGAGGGGCAGTGCTAGCACCTGGAACACATCAAGATACACCAAGCTGTGTGTCGGCAACCCCGTCCCTCTAGTTTATCCTCCTTCATAGTTTCCGTTGTGCTTGGCGAAGCCTTGCGAAGATTATTCTTCACCAACACCGTCACCAGGCTGTCGTGCTGCCGGAACTCATCTACTACTTCACCCCTCTTGCTGGATCAAGAAGGCGAGGACGTCATCGATCTGAACGTGTGCTGAATGTGGAGGTACCGTACGTTCGGTACTTGATCGGGATGGATCGTGAAGGTGTACGACTACATCAACCGCGTTGATAAATGCTTCCACTTTGCGATCTTCACGGGTATGAAGATGCTCTCCCCTCTCGTTGCTATGCATCTCCTAGATAGATCTTGCATGAGCGTAGGAATTTTTTTGAAATTGCATGCTACGTTTCCCAACTGCGGTATCAGAGCCAGGTATATGCGTAGATGATATGCACGAGTAGAACACAAAGAGTTGTGGGCGGTGATAGTCATACTGCTTACCACCAACGTCTTATTTTGATTCGGCGGTATTGTTGGATGAAGCGGCCCGGACCAACCTTACATGACCACGTTCATGAGACCGGTTCCACCGACAAACATGCAACTAGTTTTGCATAAAGGTGGCCGGCGGGTGTCTGTTTCTTCAACTTTAGTTGAATCGAATTTGACTGCGGCCGGTCCTTGTTGAAGGTTAAAACAGCAAACTTGACAAAACACCATTGTGGTTTTGATGCGTAGGTATGAACGGTTCTTGCTAGAAGCCCGTAGCAGCCACGTAAAACTTGCAACAACAAAGAAGAGGATGTCTAACTTGTTTTTGCAGGGTATGTTGTGATGTGATATGGTCAAGACATGATGTGATATACGTTATGTATAAGATGATCATGTTTTGTAAAAGTTACTGGCTACCGGCAGGAGCCTTATGATTGTCTCTTTATTGTATGAAATGCAAACGCCATGTAATTGCTTTACTTCATCACTATGCGTTAGCGATAGTTGTAGAAGCAATAGTTCGCGAGACGACCACGACGCTACGATGGAGATCATGACGATGCTTTGGAGATGGAGATCAAAAGCACAAGATGATGATGGCCATATCATGTCACATATTTTGATTGCATGTGATGTTTATCTTTTATGCATCTTATTTTGCTTAGTACGGCGGTAGCATCATAAGATGATCCCTTAACTAAATTTCAAGGTATAAGTGTTCTCCCTGAGTATGCACCGTTGCGACAGTTCTTTGTGCTGAGACACCACGTGATGATCGGGTCTGATTGGCTCTACCTTCACATACAACGGTTGCAAGACAGTTTTGCACATGCGAAATACTCGGGTTAAACTTGACGAGCCTAGCATATACACACATTGCGTCGGAACACTGGAGACCGAAAAGTCGAACGTGAATCATATAGTAGATATGATCAACATAGAGATGTTCACCATTGAAAACAACTCCATCTCATGTGACGGTCGGACATGGTTTAGTTGATATGGATCACGTGATCATTTAGATGACTCGAGGGATGTCTATCTAAGTGGGAGTTCTTAAGTAATATGATAAACTGAAATTTAATTTTTCATGAACTTAGTCCTGATAGTATTTGCAAATTATGTTGTAGATCAATAACTCGCGTTGTAGGCCCCATATGTTTTTGATATGTTCCGAGAGAAAACTAAGTTGAAAGATGATAGTAGCAATAATGCGGACTGGGTCCGTGATCTGAGGATTATCCTCATTGCTACACAGAAGAATTATGTCCTTGATGCACCGCTAGGTGATAGACCTGTTGCAGGAGCTGATGCAGACGTTATGAATGTTTGACAATCTCGGTATGATGACTACTTGATAGTTTAGTGCACCATGCTTTACGGCTTAGAACCATGACTTCAAAAAGGTTTTGAACGCCACAGAGCATTTGAGATGTTCCAAGAGCTGAAATTGGTATTTCAGACTCATGCCCGTGTCGAGAGGTATGAGACCTTTGACAAATACTTTGCCTACAAGATGGAGGAGAATAGCTAAGCTAGTGAGCATGTGCTCAGAATGTCTGGGTACTACAATCACTTGAATCAAGTGGGATTTAATCTTCAAGATAAGATAGTGATTGACAAAGTTCTCCAGTCACTATCACCAAGATACTAGAACTTCATGATGAACTATAAAATGCAAGGGATGACGAAAATGATTCCCGAGCTCTTCGTGATGCTGAAATCGGCGAAGGTATAAATCAAGAAAGAGCATCAGGTGTTGATGGTTAACAAGACCACTAGTTTCAAGAAAAAGGGCAAGGGAAAGAAAGGGAACTTCAAGAAGAATGGCAAGCAAGTTGTCACTCCCGTGAAGAATCCCAAAGCTGGACCTAAGCCTGAAACTGAGTGCTTCTACTGCAAAGGGAATGGTCACTAGAACTGGAACTGCCCCAAATACTTGGCGGATAAGAAGGATGGCAAAGTGAACAAAGGTTTATTTGATATACATGTTATTTATGTGTACTTTACAAGTGTTCATAGTAGCCCCTGGGTATTTGATACCGGTTCAGTTGCTAGGATTAGTAACTCAAAACAAGAGTTGCAAAATGAACAGAGGCTGGTTAAGGGCGAGGTGACGATGTGTGTTAGAAGTGATTCCAAGGTTGATAAGATCACCATCGCACACTCCTATACCTTCGAGATTACTATTGAACCTAAACAAATGTTATTTGGTGTTTGCATTGAGCATGAATATGATTGGGTCATGTTTATTGCAATACGGTTATTCATTGAAGTCAAAGAATAATTGTTGTTCTGTTTACATGAATAAAACCTTCTATGGTCATACACCCAGTATAAATGGTTTATTGAATCTCGATCGTAGTGATACACATATTCATAATATTGACGCCAAAGGATGCAAAGTTGATAATGATAGTGCAACATATTTGTGGCACTGCCGTTTAGGTCATATTGGTGTAAAGCGCATGAAGATACTCCATACGGATGGATTTTTGGAATTACTTGATTATGAATCATTTGATATTTGCAAACCATGCCTCATGGGCAAGATGATTAAAACTCCGTTCTCCGGAACAATGGAGCGAGCCAGTGACTTATTGGAAATAATACATACCGATGTATGCGGTCCGATGAGTGTTGAGGCTCGCGGCGGGTATCGTTATTTTCTGACCTTCACAGATGATTTGAGCAGATATGGGTATATCTATTTAATGAAACACAAGTCTGAAACATTTGAAAAGTTCAAAGAATTTCAGAGTGAAGTGGAGAATCATCGTAACAAGAAAATAAAGTTTCTACGATTTGATCGCGGAGGCGAATATTTGAGTTACGAGTTTGGCCTTCATTTAAAACAATGTGGAATGGTTTCACAACTCAAAGTGTAATGGTGTGTCCAAACATCGTAACCGTACTTTACTAGATATGGTGCGTTCTATGATGTCTCTTACCGATTTGCCACTATCGTTTTGGGGTTATGCATTAGAGACAGCCACATTCACGTTAAATAGGGCACCGTCTAAATCCGTTGAGATGACACCATATGAACTATGGTTTGGCAAGGAACCTAAGCTATCATTTCTTAAAAGTTTGGGCATGTGACGCTTATGTCAAAAGGCTTCAGCCTGATAAGCTCGAACCCAAAGCGGAGAAGTGTGTCTTCATAGGATACCCTAAGGAAACCATTGGGTACACCTTCTACGACAGTTTTGAAAGGCAAGATCTTTGTTGCTAAGAATGGATCCTTTCTAGAGAAGGAGTTTTCTCTTGAAAGAAGTGAGTGGGAGGAAAGTAGAACTTGATGAGGTAGTCGCACCTTCTCTCGAATTGGAGAGTAGCACATCAGAGAAATCCGTTCGCGTGATGCCTACACCAACTAGAGAGGAAGCTAATGATGATGATCATGAAACTTCATATCAAGTTACTACTGGACTTCGTAGGTCAAACAGAGCATGTTCCGCACCAGAGTGGTACGGTAATCCTGTCCTGGAAGTCGTGTTATTAGACCATGGCGAACCTATGAAATGTGAAGAAGCTATGATGAGCCCAGATTCCGACAGATGGCTTGAGGCCATGAAATCTGAGAGAGGATCCATGTATGAGAACAAAGTGTGGACTTTGGTGGACTTGCCCGATGATCGGCAAGCCATAGAGAATAAATGGATCTTCAAGAAGAAGACTGACGCTGATAGTAATGTTACTATCTATAAAGCTCGACTCGTCGCATAAGGTTTTTGACAAGTTCAAGGAGTTGACTAAGATGAGACCTTCTCACTCGTAGTGATGCTTAAGTCTGTCCGAATCATGTTAGCAATTGCCACATTTTATGATTATGAAATCTGGCAAATGGACATCAAAACTGCATTCCTTAATGGATATCTTAAAGAAGAGTTGTATATGATGCAACCAGAAGGTTTTGTCGATCCTAAAGGAGCCGACAAAGTGTGCAAGCTCCAGTGATCCATCTATGGACTGGTGCAAGCATCTCGGAGTTGGAATATACGCTTTGATGAGGTGATCAAAGCATATGGTTTTATACAGACTTTTGGAGAAGCCTGTATTTACAAAAAAGTGAGTGGGAGCTCTGTAGCATTTCTGATATTATATGTGGATGACATATTGTTGATTGGAAATGATATAGAATTTATGGATAGCATAAAAAGGATACTTGAATAAGAAATTTTTTCAATGAAAGACCCCGGTGAAGCTACTTACATATTTGGCATCAAGATCTCTATAGATAGATCATGACGCTTGATATGACTTTCAGTGAGTACATACCTTGACAAGTTTTGAAGAAGTTCAAAATGGATCAGTCAAAGAAAGGGTTCTTGCCTGTGTTACAAGGTGTGAAGTTGAGTAAGACTCAAAGCCCGACCATGGCAGAAGATGGAGAGAGAATGAAAGTCATTCCCTATGCCTCAGCCATAGGTTCTATAAAGTATGACATGCTGTGTACCAGACCTATTGTGTGCCTTACCAATAAGTTTGGCAAGAGGGTACAAGAGTGATCCAGCAGTAGACCACTGGACAGCGGTCAAAATTATCCTTAGGTGCCTTAAAGAGGACTAAGGAAATGTTTCTCGGTTGAGGAGGTGATAAAGAGTTCGTCATAAAGAGTTACATCGATGCAAGATTTGACACTAATCTAGATGACTCTAACTCTCAATCTGGATACATATTGAACGAGGGAGCAATTAGCTAGAGTAGCTCCATGCAGAGCATTGTAGACATAGAAATTTGCAAAATACATATGGATCTAAATATGACAGACCCGTTGACTAAACTTCTCTCACAAGCAAAACATGATCACACCTTATTACTCTTTGGGTCTTAATCACATGGCGATGTTGAAGGATCGATATAGTTGACTAGAGGGGGATGAATTGGCAACTAACAATTTTTAGCTTTTCTTTACCAAATTAAACTTTGCATCAAAGAAGGTTGTCTAGATATGCAACTAGGTGACCAACCTATATGATGCAACAACAACAAGCACTCAAACAAGCAAGGGATACAACACAATAAGCTTGCACAAGTAAAGGTGAGAGATAACCAATAGCGGAGCCGGTGGAGACGAGGATGTGTTACCGAAGTTCCTTCCCTTTGAGAGGAAGTACATCTCCGTTGGAGCGATGTGGAGGCACAATGCTCCCCAAGAAGCCACTAGGGCCACCGTATTCTCCTCAAGCCCTCACACAATGCGAGATGCCGTGATTCCACTATTGGTGCCCTTGGAGGCGGCGACCGAACCTTCACAAACAAGGTTGGGGCAATCTCCACAACTTAATTGGAGGCTCCCAACGACACCACGAAGCTTCACCACAATGGAATATGGCTCCGCGGTGGCCTCAACCGTCTAGGGTTCTCAAACACCCGAAAGTAACAAGATCCGCAAGGGATTTGTGCGGGGGGGGGGGTCAAATTTCTCTTGGTGGAAGTGTAGATCGGGGCCTTCTCAACCAATCCCTAGAAAATCAACAAGTTTGATTGGTTAGGGAGAGAAATCGGGCGAAGACGGAGCTTTGAGCAACAATGGAGCTTAGAGAGGGAAGAGGTAGTCAACTTGGAGAAGAAGACCCCCCTTATATAGTGAGAGGAAAAATCCAACCGTTACCCACCTACTCAGCCCACGATGTGCGGTACTACCATACATACCCACGGTACTACCGCAGAGCCATGCGATACTACCGATGGGAAGTGCGGTACTAACGCTCGCGCGACAGGAGCCAGGCGAGGCCCTGTTGCACAAGGCAACGAGCGGTAGAACCGCCGGAGCGGTACTACCGCGCGCCCTTGCGGTACTACCGCAAGGTAGGGCTCATTCTGAGCTGGGAAGGCACGGACTAATAAAATTACATCCATGGCTACTTCCGCTGAGTTTCGGTCAGTGCAAAAATCCGGCACGGTACAACAGCTCACAGGGAGCAGTACTACTGCGTAGGGTGCGGAAGTAAAAATTACTTCCGCCCATACTTCCGCTCATGCCACCATGCTGGGCCAAAGGCCACGGTACTACCGCGTGCTAGGAGTGGTACTACCGCTGCCATGGGCGGTACAACATGGGCAACTGCGGAACTACTGCTCCCTTGACCAGTACTTCCGCATGCCACAGACTAGTAGCACTAGGAAGCCTTTATCTTCGCAATGACAAGGGGAACAGCCGGTGCTCTAATGAAGCAAGGAAAGGTGGTGCAAAGGAACAGTTGTGTACATGTTGATTCCACCCCAACCTTTCCGAAGCGGACCCCCTCTTAATAGTACGGCTTTCCTACGACTCAAATCCACCGAAAAGAAACATAGAGAAACACCGTCTTCGATAGGCTCCGAGGGGCACCGAATCGTCTTGTGCCTAGACATGAGATATCTGAAATGCTCAATGCACATGATTAGTCCGCAAATTCATTGTCATCAATCAACAAAACCACTTAGGGAGAAAAATGCCCTTACAATCTCCCCCTTTTTGGTGGATTGATGACAATCCGGGATTTGCACATAGGGATATAAAATGAAACATAAGCAAACCCAACATCTATAAAATATAGACAGGGTCCCCCTAGATGTGTGCACTCTATAGAAATGCTTTGGACTGCACGGCACACATACTAGGATCAACAGTCCCCCTATATTTTATAAACGAGGCAATCCTTGGAACAATATGAATGACACTGAGCATGGAGGCAAGGTATAGAAATGAGCATGAAGTAAAGGGCACAGGTATAATAAGCTCACAATCTACTAAACAAACTAGACAATAGGATAAGACAATAAGATAAGCTGAGGACATATGTCTTACACCATATGATAGTCTCCTGAACTCACATGAACACAACCACAAACAAACAAGCCAAAGCAAACGAAGGTTCAACAAAGCGAAAGCAAAGCGAAACAAGACTCGACACAAGACTCGCAAATCCTACACTCTCTCCCCCTTTGGCATCGATACACCAAAAAGGCAGAGAGGACACCTACGACACAGGTGGTGGCAGAACTCCAAGGCATCACCAGTCATGCTCATCCTTCGAAGACTCCTCAGCAGCATGGGATGTAGATGGCAATCTAGTCTCCTCCTCTGACTCGATCCACCGGCAGTGCTATCTGGTCCACTGCTCCTCATATGTGATCGGCTCCTCAGAGCCACTCTGGACCTCAAGGCCGACCTGCCTCATAATGGCCTTGTCGCGACGACGAGCCATCTTGGCATTCACATGAGCCCGGTAATGTCCCTTGTCCTGCATGCAGAACAAAGCCTTCATCTTGGCCTTGAGCTTCTTAGCCCAAGTGGGCTCAGTAGAGGGAGGAGTGTATCCCTTAGAACTGTCCTCAACCGCTTCCTCCTCCTCAAACTCATCCTCATCCACATCCATCCTAGCTAGCAGCCTCTGCCTCAGCCCGGGTAGTGGTGTTAGCCCACTTGCTCTTGATGCGTAGCTTGATAGGCTCATGGCGAATCCAGTTGGGAGCAACAAACTCTACATCTGGAAAGAGCTTCTCCCAAGTCTCCGAGATCAAGAAAAACAGGTAAGCTCCATAGATAGGCAACTTACGATTGAACACAGCAAACTACAGCTCACACCACATGATATGGGAGACATCAAATGGTGCCGTCTGTTGAAGACGCGCCTTCTCATAGATGAACATCATATCCACAAGATAGGCATGCACTACTGCAGGATGCTGCTAACGCGACACTACAATCAGAGACCCTTCGAGAAATTGTGTGCGATGCCATAATCACAAACGGTGCTATATGAAAACCGTCAGAAATATATAAAACATTTGCGATGACGGATGCATCAAACACGGTTCAGGTTTTAGTTGCGTGTGTGATGAAGGGCATACAGTTCAGTTCAATTAACTGTTTGCGATGAGGGGGGACAAAAGAAACGTGCAGCCAGATGAAGGCGTGTGCGATACACAGCATACGGTTAACTCGGATGAACTGTTTGTGATTAGGCAACACAAAAGAAACGGGCAGCCAGATGAAGGTGTGTGCAATATACAGCATACAGTTCACTCGGATGAACTGTTTGTGATTAGGCAACACAAAAGAAACGGTCAGCCAGATCAAGGTGTGGGATATACGGCATGCGGTTCACTCGGATGAACTATTTGCATTGACACAAGAGTACATAAACGGTTCAACTTAACAAGACGTGTGTGGTGCGATGGGATTGCATGTGGTTCACTCGGCCCTTGTCGTCAGTGTGTGACCTCTGTGGCAACCGTTCGCTCCCCAGGCGCCTCTTCGTGTACCGTGGCAACCGTCCACCGACTCTTCGCCTTTCCCTCTCGATTTGGAACTGCTGTCCACGCTAGCTCTTCCTCCCTCCTCCATTTGCCTTCACCCTTCCTTCTGCCATTGTTTGATCGTCTTCTCCATGGAGGGAACAAGACGGATACGACCCCGTTATTCTTGCCCCGATCTGAATGATGACGCGTTGGAGGAACTCATTGATTGGTGCAACGTCATCACCTCGGCTAGCATGGCAGGTTCGTTCAAGACCATTCTCGACTCAACTAATAACATCATTACAAGGAACCCAAGGGTTCAGGAGCGGTTTGATCTCCCTTATCTTCTTCGCCGTGACACTGCTGACTGGCGCGGGGACGGGGGAAGCCTCGCCTTGTGTAAGTTGATGCCGCTTGATAATGATATGTATGATGTTAAGATGCCATCGCTTGAGGGCAAGGCTTGGGCAGGCGCAAATGGAGATTGGGTTGTTTATATTGGGTACAACTGCGAGTGGGAACTTGTGAATGTGTACACTCATCACCAGGTTCCACTTCGAAAAATCTCAGACGACTGCCCAGAGATTGAGTACACCGGTATTCTACGTGAGTTCAAATACGATCATGCTGACTGTCATCTACGGAAGATAGCAATTTGTCGAGTTCCCAACCGCTCTTGGGGTTATAGGAATGCTTATGTTGTCGCTATCTTCGACAAGCTTGTTGCCGTCCTTCATGGTTCGACTCGATGGATATTGCTCAAAAATTAGTTTCTATACACGGATAAGTACTGTGATGCAATTCAATACGAGGGTCTTGTGTTTGCTGCCACCACTCATGGCACTGTTTTTGCATGGAATCCTCATGATTTCGGTACGTTTGTCTTCCACCGTAATTATAATTGTTTCATCCACATGCATGCGGGTTAGCTAGTTTCCCTTTACTAATTAACCTTCTTGTGTTTCCAAGGTCCTGTGAACATTTTATTCAGGAGCATGAGGACGAGCAGGACCCATGTACTCAGTGGCGCCTGGCAACTTATTCCGATGGATCACCTCTTCTTGTCTGTATACAGGGCACTGCTGATGTTACTAAGGAAGCAGGTGTTGTCTCATATGGTCGCACTCTCTGGACCTATTCCAACATCCGTTGCAGGGTATTCGGGATGGATACTGGTGTACTAGCGCCAACACCTTCTCCCTAGTTCAGTATTGAAAGCCTTGGAGGAAACTCGCTCTTCCTTGGACAAAACTATCCAATGATGGTGGAAGGCGATCCAGCTGGTGTTGACACAACATTACTACCATTTATGAGAAGCAACTGTATCTATACCTCGTACATTACTATGCTTCCCTACCGTCCCAATATGGGTATTGAAATAGGCCGCTTCAGCCTGGATGATCAATCCTGCGTTGGTCTCGAGATTGATAGTAGCTGGCCCTTCCCAGAGAATCACTTCTGGTTCAAAGCAAGTGTTTCCAACGCCGACAAGTGGTTGAGCTGAAGTTCATTTCATCGCTTTGTTATTTGTTGTGTGAGAAAAGCTTTACTAGAATGTTTTGTTGGAAATGATCTATAATCCAACGTGTATCCTCGTTGTCGTTGTGGGTTGATGACTTGTTGTATGTAATCAATGGTACATTTGCATATGCGTCCATGAACTCACGCCGCCTAGTGGTGTCCATATGAACAGTGCTAGTGATTTTAGTTGCAAAAATTAGATAGTGCTAGTGATTTGTAGCTGCATATTTTGACAAATCGCAGTGTTACAAGGTTGACAAATGGCAATGTTACTAGATAAACAAATGTCAATCTTTCCAGTTTGAGAAATGGCAACATACCCAAAATGACAGATAAGCAAATCTTACCCAATTGTTTGTACGTGGTTGCACACGGGTCATGCAAAACAACCGTTTAAGTTGAAGGGATGCAGAAATCCTGCTCGGCACATTTTCCCTTGGCTTCCTGGGGAAGCTGTCGGTTTGCATACGGGTGTTCTAACTAAAACGTTTGCAATGAGTGTTTTATATTTAAAACCCGTTGACGTTTTTTTCAAAAGAAAATCGTTTGATAAGTCTGTACATTAAGAGAGAAAAACGCAAGTTCGTTCAAACCATATCTTTCATTCAGTCACATTGCGAATTTATATTCATATGATCGAGAATTCGAGATACAGTATTAAACCCCAAAAAAACTACTTCCGGCGACGACGGTGGCGTGCCACGCCGTTGTTGTCGTTGTCGTCCGCCGGGACACCGTTGTTGAAGTCTTCAAGGCAGCACAAAATGTTCTTCACTTGTAAATCAAACATCATATCGTCCCGCGATCGACGGGCGGGGCACGGGAGGACGGCAACTGGCGCCACTGAGAGGTATCGGTCGACAGCAGCGTCCCGTGTCGCTGAGGGGGGCGCGCACGGGCACGGGCGCAGCGGGTGCATGCAAACGCACGGGGACCGGCGCCGCGGTGGGTGGAGGGGCGCGCACTGGCGCGGCGGATGCGGCCAAACGCAAGGAGGCCGGCGGCACGGTGGGTGGAGGGGCGCACATGGGCACGGGCGCTGGCGCTGGCATGTACACGAGCTCGCGCGGGTCCGCGGAGACCTCGCTGAGGCCCGCGGCTTCCAGCTCTGCGATAGTGCTCGGTGACCAGCTCGTCAATGCTACGGGGATGGTCGCTGGCGCGGGCGCATGGATGGGAGCTCGGACGGGAGCGGGGGCAGCAACCGCCGCTGCCAGCTCATTCTGGGCCATGTCCATGAGGCCCCATTCCTCCTTATTTTCTATCTCCTCCGGCTCGGAGTCGCCTTCACCAAACTTGAAGACTAGTGGCAGATGATCATTCTGCGCCATGGTGGTGGAGGTCTGCGAGGGGGGGGGATGGGAGGCGAACAGTAAGGCCGCCAGTATTAAACAGTGGCTCGGGCGCCATTAATGGAGAGGAAGGCGGGTGGCCATGGAAGTCAAAGGGCTCGCTTCCTAGTGAGCCTGCGCAGCGTAAAGCTCACACGCTTCCCGGTGAGCCTGCGGATTGGAGGACAGCTTGCACGCCACTCGGTCAGCCTGCACACCGAACTGCGCTCACACGCCTCCCGTTCGGTCAAGGTCAAGCAGCTGTCCGCACGGCACCTCCTACTGCCATTAAAACCAAGACACGTGGCGTCACGTGAATGGTTAACAAAACGCACACGTTTTGAATTATACAAACGTTTGAGATATTAAGTGGCAGCTATTTTTTCAAACTGCCTTTGTTGGCTGTCATTAGTCAAGTGCGTCTTCTCTAAAAATGGACATGAAAAATACCACATCATGTCGGGCGCCATTCCATGATAGCCTGCCAAGTTTCATGAACTTCAGACGAGTTTTGGATTTACTAGAATTTAAAAAACAGGCATCTCAATGTTTTGTCGGCAATCAACGGTGCCCTGGTGTTTGAAATTCATTCCCATTTATTGCATGGGACCTAAGCATGCACCCAAGGACACAGATTTGATTTTTCAACCAATTTATATGCACTGGAGCATGTGCATGTAGTTCAAATTTGAATTATGCACATAAATGCATTGAAAACTCAGTTAATGCATAAAAATGTCCAAAAGAACCCCGAAAAATCACAAAAATTGACACAACACTCCTGTTGTTCTATGTTGACACGAGAAAATTTTTGGAAGCAATAAGAGGCAGTGGATATCGTTCGTCCCCAAAGGTGGGACGTTCCCTACCGAAACCATGATGCTTGTTGTGAGAAGCTCTGGTTTGTGAGAAGCATATAGCCAAACCTGCCCCAAACGGGACAAAAATTTTACCACGGCATGTTGATGCCGCTCCATGAAAGCATGCCAAGTTTCATGAATTTTCAGACGAGTTTTGGATTTACTAGAATTTAAAACGAGGCATCTCAATGTTTTGCCGGCAATCAACGGTGCCCTGGTGTTTGAAATTCATTCCCATTTCTTGCATGGGACCTAAGCATGCACCCAAGGACACAGATTTGATTTTTCAACCAATTTATATGCACTGGAGCATGTGCATGTAGTTCAAATTTGAATTATGCACATAAATGCATTGAAAACTCAGTTAATGCATAAAAATGTCCAAACGAACCCCGAAAAATCCCAAAAATTGACACAACACTCCTGTTGTTCTATGTCGACACGAGAATTTTTTTGAAAGCAATAAGAGGCAATGGATATCGTTTTGTCACCAAAGGTGGGACGTTCCCTACCGAAACCATCATGCTTGTTGTGAGAAGCTCTGGTTTGTGAGAAGCATATACCCGAACCTGCCCCAAATGGGACAAATTTTTTAACACGGCATATTGATGCCGCTCCATGATAGCATGCCAAGTTTCATGAATTTCAAACGAGTTTTGGATTTACTAGAATTTAAAAACCAGGCATCTCAATGTTTTGTCGGCAATCAACAGTGCCCTGGTGTTTGAATTTCATTCCCATCTCTTGCATGGGACCTAGAAATTCACCCAAGGACACATATTTGATTTTTCAGCCAACCTTAGTGCATTGGAGCATGTGCTTGTAGTTCAAATTTGAATTATGCACATAAAATGCCTAGAAAACCCAGTTAATGCATAAAAATGTCCAAACGAACCCCAAAAATAACAAAAATTGACACAACACTCCCGTTGTTCTATGTTTACACAAGAAAATATTTGAAAGCAATAAGAGGCAATGGATATCGTTTCGTCCCCAAAGGTGGGACGTTCCCTATCGAAACCATCATGCTTGTTGTGAGAAGCTCTGGTTTGTGATAAGCTTATACCCGAACCTGCCCCAAACCGGACAAATTTTTTTGATGTCGCTCCATGATAGCATGCCAAGTTTCATGAATTTCACACGAGTTTTGGATTTACTAGAATTTAAAAATCATGCATCTCAATGTTTTGTCGGCAATCAACCGTGCCCTGGTGTTTGAATTTCATTCCCATCTCTTGCATGGGACCTAGAAATTCACCCAAGGACACATATTAGATTTTTCAACCAACCTTAGTGCATTGGAGCATGTGCTTGTAGTTCAAATTTTAATTATGCACATAAAATGCCTAGAAAACCCAGTTAATGCATAAAAATGTCCAAACGAACCCCGAAAAATCACAAAAATTGACACAACACTCCTGTTGTTCTATGTTTACACTAGAAAATATTTGAAAGAATTAAGAGGCAATGGATATTGTTTCGTCCCTAAACGTGGGACGTTCCCTATCGAAACCATCATGCTTGTTGTGAGAAGCTCTGGTTTGTGAGAAGCTTATACCCGAACCTGCCCCAAACGGGACAAATTTTTTACTATGGCATGTTGATGCCGCTCCATGATAGCATGCAAAGTTTCATGAATTTGAGACGAGTTTTGGATTTACTAGAATTTAAAAACCAGGCATCTCAATGTTTTAGCGGCAATCAACAGTGCCCTGGTGTTTGAATTTCATTCCCATCTCTTGCATGGGACCAAAAATTCACCCAAGGACACACATGTGATTTTTCAACATACTCTAGTGCATTGGAGCATGTGCTTGTAGTTCAAATTTGAATTATGCATATAAAATGCCTAGAAAACCCAGTTAATGTATAAAAAGGCCAAACGAACCCCGAAAAACTCCAAGATTGAACAGAACACTCCTGTTGTTCTATGTTGACACTAGAAAACTTTTGAAAGCAATAAGAGGCAACGGATATCGTCCCGTCACCAAAGGTGGTACGTTCCCTATCGAAACCATCATGCTTGTTGTGAGAAGCTCTGGTTTGTGAGAAGCTTATACCCGAACCTGCCCAAATGGGACAAATTTTCACCACGGCATGTTGATGCCGCTCCATGATAGCATGCCAAGTTTCATGAATTTCAGACGAGTTTTGGATTTACTAGAATTTAAAAACCACGCATCTCAATGTTTTGCCGGCAATCAACAGTGCCATGGTGTTTGAATTTCATTCCCATCTCTTGCATGGGACCTAGAAATTCACCCAAGGACACACATGTGATTTTTCAACCAACTTTGGTGCATTTGGAGCATGTGCTTGTAGTTCAAATTTGAATTATGCACATAAAATGCCTAGAAAACCCAGTTAATGTATAAAAAAGGCCAAACGAACCCCGAAAATTCCAAGATTGAACACAACACTCCTGTTGTTCTATGTTGACACTAGAAATTTTTTGAAAGCAATAAGAGGCAACGGATATCGTCTCGTCCCCAAAGGTGGTACGTTCCCTATCGAAACCATCATGCTTGTTGTGAGAAGCTCTGATTTGTGAGAAGCTTATACCCAAACCTGCCCCAAATGGGACAAAATTTCACCATGGCAAGTTGATGCCGCTCCATGATAGCATGCCAAGTTTCATGAATTTCAGACGAGTTTTGGATTTACTAGAATTTAAAAACCAGGCATCTCAACGTTTTGCCGGCAATCAACAGTGCCCTGGTGTTTGAAATTCATTCCCATCTCTTGCATGGGACCTAGAAATTCACCCAAGGACACACATGTGATTTTTCAACCAACTTTGGAGCATTTTGGAGCATGTGCTTGTAGTTCAAATTTGAATTATGCACATAAAATGCCTAGAAAACCCAGTTAATGTATAAAAAAGGCCAAACGAACCCCGCAAAATTCCAAGATTGAACACAACACTCCTGTTGTTCTACGTTAACACTAGAATTTTTTTGAAAGCAATAAGAGGCAACGGATATCGTCTCGTCCCCGAAGGTGGTACGTTCCTTATCGAAACCATCATGCTTGTTGTGAGAAGCTTATACCCAAACCTGCCCCCAATGGGACAAAAGTTTCACCACAGCATGTTGATGCCGCTCCATGATAGCATGCCAAGTTTCATGAATTTCAGACGAGTTTTGGATTTACTAGAATTTAAAAACCAAGCATCTCAACGTTTTGCCGGCAATCAACAGTGCCCTGGTGTTTGAAATTCATTCCCATCTCTTGCATGGGACCTAGAAATTCACCCAAGGACACACATGTGATTTTTCAACCAACTTTGGTGCATTGGAGCATGTGCTTGTAGTTCAAATTTGAATTATGCACATAAAATGCCTAGAAAACCTAGTTAATGTATAAAAAAGGCCAAACAAACCCCAAAAAATTCCAAGATTGAACACAACACTCCTGTTGTTCTATGTTGACACTAGAATTTTTTTGAAAGCAATAAGAGACAACGGATATCGTCTCGTCCCCAAAGTGGTACGTCCATATCGAAACCATCATGCTTGTTGTGAGAAGCTCTTGTTTGTGAGAAGCTTATACCCAAACCTGCCCCAAATGGGACAAAATTTTCACCACGGCATGTTGATGCCGCTCCATGATAGCATGCCAAGTTTCATGAATTTCAGACAAGTTTTGGATTTACTAGAATTTAAAAACCAGGTATCTCAACGTTTTGCCGGCAATCAACAGTGCCTTGGTGTTTGAAATTCATTCCCATCTCTTGCATGGGACCTAGAAATTCACCCAAGGACACACATGTGATTTTCAACCAACTTTAGTGCATTGGAGCAAGTGCTTGTAGTTCAAATTTGAATTATGCACATAAAATGCCTAGAAAACCCAGTTAATGTATAAAAAAGGCCAAACGAACCCCAAAAAATCATTCCCATTTCTTCCATGGGACCTAAGCATGCACTGAAGGACACAATTTGATTTTTCAACCAATTTGTATGCACCGGAGCATGTGCATGTAGCTTAATTTTAAAATTTGCACCTGAAATAGCTAGCAAACCAGTTTAATGTATGAAATGTCCAAACGAACCCTGAATAATTCCAATTATTTTATGACACACATACAGTTGCATGTTCACTGCAGATAAAAGGTCTAGCAATTCAAACACCGTCCATTGCCGCTGTGACCCCATTTTGTAATTCAAATCAAGTAGATCCCACACAGTTTATTCTCACCAACCATGTGAGATGTAGTACAAAATATCTTGGAGCACCGTCGGTGTATACTACGCCTATGGCTTACGCGAGAAGGTGCGTCGGCTACAGTCCACAGCCGGCGTGTCAAACAAACTAGCTTGCTCCCCCAAAACTCCCGCCTCTGCATCCCTCTCTGCTTCAGTCCCTTGTTCAAATTTTCAGTAGCCCCGGCATTTTACTCCCGCCTCTACATCCCTCGCAATCTCAAAAATATCTGCTCGCCCTTGATCCAAATTTTCAATAGCCCCGCCTTGTTACTCCCGCCTAGTAAAATTTTCAGTTGCCGCAGTATTTCCTCAAACACAACCTCCGCTCACACAGACACGCACAACCCTCGAAACCATTGGTAGGTCGCCGCCATCGCCGGCGCCTCCATCCTCAACCTCTGCCTGTGTGCCGGGGAGCTCGAGTAGCCAATGGCCAAAAAGAGGTTTATCGTGGCATTTTCGCCCGACGCCGGCGAGGTGGCCGCCGAGGTGTCTCCGTCGTCCTCCGCGGGCCCGATCCACCGTCGCCGGCCCCCCGATCCGCCCGCCGCCGCGCCCCTACGCCAGTTGGAGGACTTCCCCGTCCTCCCCAGAACCCGGCAGCCGACGAAGTCCTACCTCGGGGTCCGGCAGCGTAGGTGGGGGACGTGGGTCGCCCAGGTTACAGATCGAGAGACCCACACCCGCCGGTGGCTCGGTAGCTTCCAGACGGCCGAGTTCGTGGCCATGGAGTATGACCGCTGGCAGGTCCGCTACCACAGCGCGACGGCTAGGCTCAATTTCCCCTTCGGCACACGTCCAGTCCACCTTGTTCCGCCGGAGCCAGGGTGGTGAGCTCGGCTATGGCGCGGGAGGACCATGAGGCGTGGGAGCGTCTCGAGGTCGAGGCCGCCGACGAGGCCTACGTGCAAGAGCTCCGTCGGCAGCACCCGGAGCTCATGGAGGCGGAGCGGGCGATCTTTGCCGGCGCGAAGGGCGGCAAGGTTATCGCGCTCTCCTCTGATGACGTGGTCGAAGGCGGCGAGGACGGCGGCGCGGAGTACGACGAGGTTATCGCGCTCTCCTCTGATGACGAGGTCGAAGGCGACGGCGTGGAGGGCGTCGAGGTGGGCCCCCACGATGGGGAGATCGACGTCGATGAGTGGAGGAGTGCCTTCCCCAACGACCCCGACGACGGTACTGGCCCGGACCCAGCTCGTGGCATACTGTACATGACGAGGAAGGATTGGCTCGACCTCTACTTCGATCGAAAGTAGTTTAGCTTAGTTTAAATTTATGTTTTATGTTCGGTTAAAACTATCTATGTTTATGTTTGAATGCATGCTACTTTCGGTTGAACCTGCTTTGAACTTGATCAAATTGAAGTTTACAACCTTAAGTTTAGGGGATCGACTAGAAAAGGCCAAAAATTGCTGGAGTATATATATATCCACTAAGGGTTTTAGTCCTTTAACTTTTTAAGCTTCGCCTAGAGATGTCCTTATGACTTGTTTATTTCTGTTCTTCACAATGTGATGCTCTATATGTGCAACTATTTGCTGTGCAGTTCAATTTCATCAATAACAGTTTCAACAATACCACTATGAATTACGATATTTGGTTGCTGTTAAGGATATTGCAGTTAACATGCCTTTTCGTTTTTCAATTGTTGTTTAGCAACATGCATTGTACTGAATGACTAAATATGCAATCCCAGGCTACATAGCAACAAGGAAGAGTGTTACCTTAATGTTCTGATGATGTCTAGATATACATGTAATAAAATCTTATATAATGGGATGGATGGAATGTTGTACTACATCATTTTTCAATTGTTGTTTAGCTTCTAATATTAACTTGGTGCTTTTAGGTACATATATCATTGCCAAAGATCCACACTTCGACCCTTTCTGCGCATGGGGCAATGAGATATTCATGAACCAGCATCAAGTGAGGAAACTGATAAAGATTGTTACTAAAATGGGTCAAAAGATGTCAATCGAACTATTTGTTTACACTTTATGCAAGACAACAGTGAACTGCAGGATGGTAAGTAAGAACCCTGTAGCCTTCTTTTTACTGCCCGTAATGAGTTGTGTTAGATGACAATATCTGAATCTTTTTTCTTTTGCAGTGGATCCTGAAGCAGTTTACTCAAGATTACCTCTCAAACTACATGATTGGCGGCCGGCCATCACAAGGGGTTGGACTAGAGTCCTGCATGCCTTCTGCATCCAGGAGAGCACAATAGGGCCATTCCGCTTCACCTTGTTCAGCAACTGGAATGTCTGTCGCCTCTTTCTTTACCATCTGTAATAGTACAAGTATAGAACCCTGGTACATCATTCTTTATTTGGTGCTTCTGTAATTCTTAAACACATGTACCTGTGAATCGAATAATGCATTGGTTGTTTGAACCTGATGGATATGAATAAAGCTATAGCCTACTTTCAAGTTTAAATTAGGTACAATTTTAAATAGCAACAATTAAATTAGGGCAAAATTACGTTGTGCAGGTCATTATGGCACACACGGTTGGTAAAACACAAACGTTTGCGATATACACCATCATCTAAGACGGTTCACAGAGAGGAAACGTGTGCAAGCATGCAGACAGTTGTCGTTCGCAAAGCGTGTGTGATGTCAGACACTATCACATATGGTGCGGGAAAACTAAATGTGTGTGATTGTCTACCTATCGTACATGGTTTATAATCATGAACTGTTTGTGATGTGCCAGGCATCATAAATCTCCCGTGCCTGGAATCTGCCTAGAATCTGCCTGGAATGCTCTCGTGCCTAGAATCTGCCTGGTTTTAGGCAGAACCGCATAACTCCGACTGCGATGGAAATGCGAGCACAAACGAGTAGCAAGGATGAAGCGTTTGGGATATTCGAGATATCGGAAACGGTTATATTGGGACAACTGTATGCATCAAGGCTCCCTATCCCTGACGGTTTCTGGGTCGTGTGGGAAGGACCCCCCTATCTCCCACACTCACTTGGTGACGGTTCCAAATGCCGTTGCGGAAAGGGGTAAAAACCGTTTGTTTAGGACCGACGCGCACGAGTGATGCACCTTGTCCTTGTCGCCTATGCGAGGGAAGACTGAGTTGCGGAAGATCAGGTGCATGATGTCAAGGAATGGATTCAGCACCCAAGTATTCTTGTCATTGGCAAGCTTCTTCTCAACCAGGTAGGGCTGAAGCTTGTTCTTGTTGGCCGACTCGGGGTTGGCATGAGGGCGGACACCAACGGGCACATCGAGCCCTTCATCACGAACGTGCAACAACTCCATGAACTCCTTCCACTTAGCAGACATCCTCTTCCCATTGGTCATCCAAGTCATAGTCTGCTCATCATCGGTGTGGAAGTGGACAGAAGCAAAGAACTGACCCACAACCTCCAGGTCATAGTCCATGCGGAACGTGAGTAACTCCTCAATGCCAAACTGCTCCACCAAGTCCAGAGGCTCACCAAAGTATGCCCGGTTGCTCTCCTTCTTCATGTGATGCATGTTGATCCACTACACTGGCACATAGGTGTTCTGCTTGGCCTTGATCACGTCAAGGAAGATGAGATTCTGCTGCTTGGCCCAAAAAAAATCATTGCCCCTTGAGATCTCCCTAGGGTTGACGTAGGGGTTGATCTTCCATCGAATCAGAAACTCCCCTTGAGGCATCTCATCCATGCCAAGAGTTGGCACCTTGGTCTTGGTAGCTGCGGACTTGGTTCTGCGTTGTGGGGGCACTGGAGCCCGCTAGAGCCTCTTGGTTGTGAAGGCGCTTCGAGCTTGTGTCACGGTTGGGATTCAAGCGCCGAACATTGGAACCGGAGCCACCACCTGTGACACACAACACAAACACGAGAAAACCGAGAAGGATTATTGCAAAGACGAGGGCCAAAACCAAAAGAAATGAGTAGCCATGAGCTTTGGAAGGACAAAACAGTGTAATTTGCAACTCTACGGTAGTACCGGACCAGAGTGCGGATGTAAAAATTTACAGCCGCTCTACCCGCGGTAGTACTGTACCGGGGAGGCACGGTAGTACCGCGCCGGGAGCAGAAGTAATTTTCTACTTCCGCGCCCCAGGCGGTAGTACCGCTCCAGCGGAGCGGTAATACCGCACGACGACAGTTCTCGGGCGAGCGAGCGGTAGTACAGCTCGAGGAGGAGCGGTAGTACCGCATGGATTCAAATCCCTCAAGAACTGCATCTCCGGATCTAGAAATATCCGCAAAAATAGATCGGTACTACCGTTGATCAAAACTACATTGTTGTATCGCTCCAACTAGCATATCTACTCAACTAGCACTCTCCTACAATCTCCTCTTGCAAAGATTTAGCCGAAAATCACACAAACTACAGATGCATCTCCCCAAGACCTAGAAGCACAAGAACAGAACAAAAAGAGAAGGACTAGGGGAGATACCGGGGTCCATGGCAAGAGGGCGAGGTGGGGAACAATCCCACTGGTCGGAATGCGAGGAGAGCGGCCGAAGACGGAGATCCGGCGAGGTCCTCCGGTGTCATTCTTGGGTAGGAGAGAGAGAGACGGAGTGGGGAAAAGAGATGAATGGGTATGGGGAAGTTGGAACTCCCCCTGCCCCGCTCTCAACCCCCACCCGCTCACGATGGCGCGGTACTACCGCGGGTCCTCGCGGTAGTACCACCCGTGCAGAAGTACTGCTCGCAAGGCGGTAGTACCGCTCTTCCAGCGGTAGTAAAAATTACTGCCGCAATGGAAGTGGTAGTACCGTGGATTGCCACGGTAGTACCGTAAACCCAAGAAAGTGCAAGTTTCGACAAAAACAGAAAAACACGGCCTTTGCAATGCAACCTTCAAGCAACCAGACACACAAAAGAGCACACACACGAGGCAACTCAAACACAAACGCGGCTCAAAGGGAAGGCAAAAGACAATAAGTACCAAACACGTAAAACAACCTCTCCAAAGAGAGGGCGGTGGCCGGAGCCACCTATGTTTCAGTCAATTGGTATGGCACCGCGAAGAATTGTCCTTGGGCCCATGACCAAAACTCGTCTTTGAAGCACAAGTACCATCAAAAATGGCTAATGTGAAAGAGTTGATCAATTTATGCATAATGGGGGAAGGGAGAGTTCATTGAGAGAACAACACTCCCCCTATGTCCATACCTACACCTAAACAAGACATCAAGATGAGTATGGTGGGGTGTGCAAGGGTTCAAGCCACATTGCTCAAATCAATGATATTTAGCTCATGCCTTAGCTGGCGAAATCTTGCTTCATCCAAGGGCTTCGTGAAGATATCTACAAGGTTATCATGAGTGTTGACATAGTTGAGCTCGATCTCCCCTCGCCAAATATGATCCCGGATAAAGTGATACCGAATCCCAATATGCTCCGTCTTGAAGTGTTGCACCGGGTTAAAAGAGATCTTGATGGCACTTTCATTGTCACACCAAAGAGGCACTTTGTCACAAATGACACCGTAATCCTTTAAAGTTTGCCTCATCCAAAGAGGTTGAGCACAACAACTACCGGCGGCCACATACTTCGCTTCGGTGGATGAGAGAGACACACAACTTTGCTTCTTAGAAGACCAACTCACCAACAACCAAGAAATTGGCACCCTCCAGAAGTTGACTTCCTATTGACTTTGTCTCCCGCCCAATCCGAGTCCGAATAGCCCACAAGGTTGAAGTTAGCTCCTCTTGGGTACCATAGGCCAAAGTTTGGGGTATGAGCCAAATCTCAAAAGATTCGCTTGAACGCCATTCCTTAGGTGCGGCTTGAAACAGTGCACAAATTCCCACACTCAACATGATATCCGGTCTAGATGCGCAAAGGTAAAGCAAGGAGCCAATCATGGAGCAATATACCTTTTGATCCACCGCTTTACCATTGGGATCTATGTCAAGTTGGCATTTGACGGGCATTGGAGTGGAGGCGGGCTTGACATCACTTAGCTTGAATCTCTTGAGCATGTCTTGAGTGTAACTGGCTTGGTTAATGAAGGTTCCTTCTCTTCTTTGCTTGATTTCGAACCTGAGAAAGAACTTCAACTCTCCCATCATGGACATCTTGAACTTCGAGGTCATGAGGGCGGCAAATTGCTCATTGAAAGCCTTGTTAGGGGAACCAAATATAATATTATCAACATATAGTTGGCATACAGATAACTCCCCTTTGACCTTCTTAGTAAAAAGAGTGGGGTCGATTATGCTTTTCAAAGGAGCTTATTATGCAATGAACATAATCGATCTTATTGCAAAATCAATGTCTTACTATTTTCCCAATTTCAAACCCACGATCTTGCAACAACTCGGTAAGGTGCTCATACCACGCACATGGGGCTTGTTTAAGGCCATGGAGAGCCTTATCAAGTTGGTACACATGATTGGGGAACTCGGGATCCTCAAACCCCGGGGGTTGTTTGACATACACCAACTCATTAATAGGACCATTAAGAAAAGCACTCTTCACATCCATTTGTTGTAACTTGAAGTTATGATGAGAGGCATAAGAAATCAACAAACGAATAGATTCAACGCGAGCAACGGGAGCAAAGGTTTCACCATAGTCGATACCCTTGACATGGGAGTAGCCTTGTGCTACCAAACGAGCCTTGTTGCGAACGATAATCCCATGAGCATCTTGATTGTTCTTGAATATCCACTTGGTTCCAATGACATTATAGTTCCCCGTTGGCCTTGGCACCAATCTCCACACCTTGTTGTGCTCGAAGTTTTTGAGTTCTTCATGCATGGCATTGAGCCAATCCGGATCCTCGAGCACCTCATAGACCTTTTGGGGTTCCACACAAGAAACAAACGGGTGATGTTCACAATAGTTTGCCAATTGTCTACGAGTGCTTACCCCCTTTCTTAAGCTTCCAAGCACATTTGTCATGAGATGATCTTTGGTAGTGAGTTTGGATGCAATCTTGGCGGCACGACGCTCCAATTCCTCCTCAGGAGAGAGTTGAGGAGCGGTAACTTGATAATCTTGAGCGTCGTCTTGAGCTTGTTCTTGATCTTGAGCTTGCTCTTGATCTTGAACTTGCTCGGTGGTGAGAACTTGGCCTTGGGCATCACTTGGTGGTTCACCACCATCTTGAGGTTGATCTTCCCTTGACCTTGTTCATTTAGTTGAGGGCCTTCACTTTGTTCTTCGGAAGCGTGTGGGTCTTGGGTTGGTGATGGTTCCACTTGAGTGGAACATTGTCCTTATCCTTCGGCCACAAGGGGTTCCTGAATGGGTAGGATATGACCAACACCCATTCTTCTTATGGCTTGGGGAGGAATTTCATCACCTACATCACAAGTACCACTTTTCTCCACTTGGGAGCCGTTATTCTCATCAAACTCCATGTTACATGTCTCCTCAATGAGTCTAGTGGACTTGTTGAGGACACGGTAAGCATGAGAGTTTGTAGCATAACCAACAAATATGCCCTCATGAGCTCTAGACTCAAATTTAGACAAGCGAACACCTTCTTGAGAATGAAAAACTTACACCCAAACACCCGGAAGTACTTGAGGTTGGGCTTGTTACCGGTGAGTATCTCATATGGAGTCTTATTCAAGCCTTTGCGGAGGTAGAGCCAATTGGATGCATGACAAGCAGTGTTGATGGCTTCGGCCCAAAAGTTGTATGGAGACTTGAACTCCGCCATCATGGTCCTTGCCGCATCCATCAATGTCCGGTTCTTCCTCTCTGCAACACCATTTTGTTGAGGGGTGTAAGGTGCGGAATATTGGTGCTTGATCCCCTCATCACTAAGAAACTCATCCAAGGTGTAGTTCTTGAACAATCATCCACAATCACCAAGCAATACTTTTGTTGTGAAGCTCTTCCTTATCCTTGAGTGACATCTCATGAGAAACAATTCTTCCAATGACTTCTGTTGGCTTGAGATCTTTGTAATTGGGCATCATTTGGATCAATGTGCACACGGTATCATATTTTCCATCCAAGGCTCTTAGGATCTTCTTGATGATGAATCTATCGGTCATCTCTTCACTTCCTAAGCCGACAATCTCATCTGTGATGAGAGCAAGCCTAGAGTACATTTCAGCGACACCTTCACCACCCTTCATTTTGAACTTGTCAAGTTGACTTTGAAGCACATCCAATTTGGATTCCTTGATGGAGTCGGTACCTTCGTGCATATCAATCAAAGTATCCCAAATTTCCTTTGCATTCTCAAGACGGCTGATTTTGTTGAATTCTTCGGGGCACAATCCGTTGAAGAGAATATCACAAGCTTGAGCATTGTATTGTAGCATCTTCAACTCTTCCGCGGTAGCTTCACGGTTCGGTTCTCTCCCATCAAAGAATTCACCTTGCAAGACAATACACACAATAGCCCAAACGGCGGGGTTATGTCCAAGAATATGCATTTTCATCTTGTGCTTCCAACTAGCAAAATTAGTACCATCAAAGTAAGGACCTCTACGGTGGTAATTTCCCTCGCTAGACGCCATACTCTCCTAGGTTGTGAAACCAAGGCTATGATCATCAAAAGCTATGGAAATCAAAGCAAATAGAGACCAAAGCTCTGATACCACTTGTAGGATCCGAAGTATGTCTGGAGGGGGGTGATTAGACTACTTGACCAAATAAAAATCTAGCCTTTTCCCAATTTTAGTTCTTGGCAGATGTTAGAAGACTTTGCAAAGATCTCATATGGACGTTTTCTAAACGGCGATGCCAAAGCCATCCCACGTCAACTTTATCCATTAGGCATGTCGCGGTCTTAGTGGGTCGCTCCGAAAAGTTAATCACATATAAACCGTTCTCGACATGCCCAACAAAGGCTACTTTAAGAGTCTTGCTCCACAAGAGGGCCACGGTATCAATATCAAAGAAAGTGGCAAAGCCCATGAGTGTAAGTTGACAAACGGAAAGTAAGTTGTATGCAAGGGACTCAACAAGCATGACCTTCTTGATCGTGCGATCATGAGAAATGACAACCTTGCCAAGCCCCAATACCTTAGAAGATGAGGCGTCACCCCACTCGACATTGGTGGGCATAGATGAAATCTTATGCACGTCCACCACCAAGTCATATGATTTGTGGCTCCACTATCGAGCAACCATGATTCCCCCACCGGAAGCAAACACCTACAAGAGATCAATGCTTGGGGTTTTAGGTACCCATTTTGTAATGGGTCCTTTGATGTTAGTAATAAGGGTCTTAGGAACCCAATAGACCATTCAATGTACTCATAAGGAGAACCAACAAAGTTGGCATAAACATGCCCATCATAACACATAAGAAGGGTTAAAGTCGCCGGCTTTGTTGGAAGGAGTGGCAATGCCCTTCTTGACACCACCACCCTTCACATTGCTCTTCTTCTCCTTAAAAGCACCCTCTCCCTCCTTCACAAAAGTTTGCTCGAGAGGAGGAGATCGTTTCTCCTTGTCATTCTTCTTCTTGTTCTTGGACTTGGGTGCAAACCCAATTACCTCCTTGGCCACAACTTCCTTTTGATGGCTCAAAAGGTCGTTGAGGTTCTTCTCACCTTGTATGCAAGACACAAGGCCTTTCTCAAGTTGCTCCTTCAACTTTGCATTCTCCTCCACAAGATGCACATGCTCACAACACGGGTTAGTAGCATTTGCATTATCAATTAAAGCCATATGAGGAAATGTGGCTTTCTCCTTGGTTAGCTTCACTTGGAGTTGATCATGAGACTTTTAAAGCTAGAATGAGTACCCTTCAAGGCCTTGTGAGCCTTGTCAAGTATATCAAACTCCTCCTTGAGTCTAGCAAAATCATCCCCAAGTTTGGCCTTCTCGGAATTGAGCACACGAGATACAACAAGAGCATGATCAAGATTTGTAGGATCGGAAACATGTCTAGAGGGGGGGTGATTAGACTACTTAACCAAATAAAAATCTAGCCTTTTCCCAATTTTAGTTCTTGGCAGATTTTAGCAACTTAGCACAAGTCAAGCAAACAACCTACACATGCAATTCTAAGAGTATAGCATCGGAATGTAAAACAATTGCATATGAAGGTAAAGGGATGAGTTTGAAGGAGCAAACGCAATGTTGACACGGAGATTTTTTATCCGTGGTTCCGATAGGTGGTGCTATCATACATCCACGTTGATGGAGACTTCAACCCACGAAGGGTAACAGTTGCGCGAGTCCACGGAGGGCTCCACCCACGAAGGGTCCACGAAGAAGAAACCTTGTCTATCCCACCATGGCCGTCTCCCACGAAGGACTTGCCTCAGTCGGGTAGATCTTCACGAAGTAGGCGATCTCCTTGCCCTTACAAACTCCTTGGTTCAACTCCACAATCTTGACGGAGGCTCCCAAGTGACACCTAGCCAATCTAGGAGACACCACTCTCCAAGAAGTAACAAATGGTGTGTTGATGATGAACTCCTTGCTCTTGTGCTTCAAATGATAGTCTCCCCAACACTCAACTCTCTCTCATAGGATTGGATTTGGTAGAAAGAAGATTTGAGTGGAAAGCAACTTGGGAAGGCTAGAGATCAAGATTTATGTGGTTGGAATGGAATATATTGACCTCAACACAAGTGTAGGTGGTTCTCTCTCAGAAAATATGTGTTGGAAGTGTAGGCATGTTCTGATGGCTCTCTCCACGAATGAAGAGGAGGTGGAGGGGTATATATAGCCTCCACACAAAACCTAACCGTTACACACAAATCACCAAACTCGGTGGGACTGAATCATGAAACTTGGTCAGACCAATTTGGTTCATAATGTGACCGTTAGGTGTTTCGGTGGGACCGACATGTCAACTCGGTGGGACCGATATCATTAGGGTTAGGGCATAACGTAATCTCGGTGAGACTGATTACACAAACTCGGTGGGACCGATTTTGGTAATAGTCAAACAGAGAGTTGGTCAGGCAAACTCGGTGGGACCGATTCGCTCATCTCGGTTGGACCAAAATGTTACGAAAGGGAAATAGAGAGTTTGCATTGCAATCTCGGTGGGACCAATCGCTCATCTCAGTTTGACCGAAATGTTACGAAAAGGAAACAGAGAGATTACAACCCCATCTCGGTGGGACCGAGATCCCTATCGGTGAGACCGAAAAGACTAGGGTTTCTGGCAGTGGCTATGTCAACTGAACTCGGGGGCTCCGAATATGAAATTTCGGTGGGGCCGAGTTGGACTTTTTGGATTAGGGCATATGTGGATATGAGAAAGTAGTGGAGGGTTTTGGAGCATATCACTAAGCATTTTGAGCAAGATCCTCATTAAGCAACACCTCATCCCTTCTTAATAGTATTGGCTTTTCCTATAGACTCAATGTGATCTTGGATCACTGAAATAGAAAATGTAGAGTCTTGTGCTTCGAGCTTGAGCCAATCCTTTGTCCTTAGCATTTTGAAGGGTCCACTTTCTAATCCATGCCATGCCAATCATTGAGCTTTCCTGAAATATTTATCTTGGAATAGCATTAGCTCAATGAGCTATATGTTGTTAGGAATTACCAAAACCACCTAGGGATAGTTGCACTTTCAAGATCTTTCTTTAATTTAGCATGATCATCGTTGTGTGACTCCTCAAGAGCCAAATGATGACCATGCTCTTCCTCAAGTGCATTAGAGAGATCCGATATCTCATCGGCATAGTCACGACTATGCCCCTCCATCTTAGAGATGGTTTCTTCGCGAGCCTCGATCATGTCATTGGCTTCACCAAGTTGTTCGAAGAGAGCAACAAAGTGCTTCTTGGATTTACCCTTGAGCTTACTCATAAAATACTCAAATTCATTCTCTTCCTCACTAGACCCCTGACGTTCATCAATGTAATCCGTCAAAGAGGGATTAGTAGGGATGGTGGTTTTGATGTTGGGGGTTACCTTGTTGGTGGCTTTGGCCATGAGGCACTTGGCGGTGATGTTCTCGTTGGGTGAATCGAAGAGGGACACCCGTGGAGTTGTGGCAATGGCAACAGAGGCCATGGCAACCGTCTCACCGTCTTCATCATCGTCATCATCCTCATTGTACTCTTCTTGTGCCACCAACCCCTTGGGAGGAGTCTTCTTGGTGAAGTTGTTCTTGTTGGGGAAGGACTTGGCTTTGTCTTTTCGGATAAGCTTGCCACCATTGTCTTCCTGCTTCTCGTAAGGGCACTCTGCAACAAAGTGGCTCACATTGCCACAATTATAGCATGTCCTCACATGTAGTTTGCCCTTGGCGCCACTTGATTTGTTCTTGTTGAAGGCCTTGAGTTCTTCTTGCTCCAAAATTGCCTTGAAGTGAGAGCCATGTGCTCATGATAAGCATATTTTGTATCTTCAGGGTTACTCTCCTCTTCTTCCTCTTCATCCTCTTCTTCCACACTAGCATTGGCCTTCAAATCAAGGTTGGGTTTCTTTACCCGTTGAGAGTGCATCACCGCATTGTTGCCGATCTTGTCCTAGATTCTCATAGCAACAAACTCATCCAACACTTCACTTGAGGACAAGGCATGGAAGTCCGGCCTTTGAAGGATGATGGATGACATGGCCTTATGGTAGGGCATCATGGCCTTGAGAAACTTGTGCTTGATCCAACTTTCATCTGTATCCTTGCTCCCATGATCTCGGAGTGAGACCGCGAGAGTGGTTAATCTCCTGTAGAGCTCACGAGGTTCTTCATCTTCATTCATCGCAAACTCATTGGCTTCATCTTGCACCACTTCATAGTTGAGCATTGAATGCTTGTGTTTCCCTTGTAAATGGAAACAACATGTTGCCATTGAGGGAGTCCTGGATTAGGGGGCCCTCGGGCGTCCGAGCTATGTGACATGGGTCGGACTCATGGGCTGTGAAGATACAATGTGGAAGGCGTTCCCCCGTGTCTGGACGGGACTCCCCTTGGCGTGGAAGGCAAGCTTGGCGTTCAGATATGAAGATTCCTTTCTCTGTAAACCGACACTGTACAACCCTAGCCCCCTCCGGTGTCTATATAAACTTGAGGGTCTAGTCCGTAGGGGCAATCTTAATCATACAGGCTAGACATCTAGGGTTCAGCCATTACGATCTCAAGGTAGATCAACTCTTGTAACCCCTATACTCATCAAAGTCAATCAAGCAGGAAGTAGGGTATTACCTCCATTGAGAGGGCCCGAACCTGGGTAAACATCGTGTCCCTGCCTCTTGTTACCTTCGATGCTTAGACGCACAGTTCGGGACCCTGCTACCTCTTGAGCACTGCGTTGGTTTTCCCTTGAAGAGGAAAGGGTGATGCAGTAAAGTAGCGTAAGTATTTCCCTCAGTTTTTGAGAACCAAGGTATCGATCCAGTAGGAGGCCGCGCTCAAGTCCCTCGCACCTACACAAAAAAAATACAAGCCTTGCAACCAACGCAATAAAAGGGTTGTCAATCCCTTCACAGTCACTTACGAAAGTGAGATCTCATAGATATGATAAGATAATATTTTTGGTATTTTTATAATAAAGATGCAAAGTAAAATAAAAGCAAAATAAACGGAGCAAGAAATAGCTAAGTGTTGGAAGATTAATATGATGGAGAATAGACCCGAAAGCCATAGGTTTCACTAGTGGCTTCTCTCAAGAGCATAAGTATTACGGTGGGTGAACAAATTACTGTTGAGCAATTGATAGAATTGAGCATAGTTATGAGAATATCTAGGTATGATCATGTATATAGGCATCACGTCCGTGATAAGTAGACCGACTCCTGCCTGCATCTACTACTATTACTCCACACATCGACCGCTATCCAGCATGCATCTAGAGTATTAAGTTCATAAGAACAGAGTAACGCTTTAAGTAAGATGACATGATGTAGAGGGATAAACTCATGCAATATGAAATAAACCCCATCTTGTTATCCTCGATGTCAACAATACAATACGTGCCTTGCTGCCCCTACTGTCACTGGGAAAGGACACCGCAAGATTGAACCCAAAGCTAAGCACTTCTCCCATTGCAAGAAAGATCAATCTAGTAGGCCAAACCAAACTGATAATTCGAAGAGACTTGCGAAGATAACCAATCATACATAGAAGAATTCAGAGAAGATTCAAATATTGTTCATAGATAAACTTGATCATAAACTCACAATTCATTGGTCTCAACAAACACACCGCAAAAGAAGATTACATCGAATAGATCTCCACAAGAGAGGGGGAGAACATTGTATTGAGATCCAAAAAGAGAGAAGAAGCCATCTAGCTAATAACTATGGACCCGAAGGTCTGAGGTAAACTACTCACACATCATCGGAGAGGCTATGGGGTTGATGTAGAAGCCCTCCGTGATCAATGCCCCCCTGGCGGAGCGCCGGAAAAGGCCCCAAGATGGGATCTCACGGGTACAGAAGGTTGCGGCGGTGGAATTAGGTTTTTGGCTCTGTATCTGATAGTTTGGGGGTACGTAGGTATATATAGGAGGAAGAAGTACGTCGGTGGAGCAACATGGGCCCCACGAGGGTGGAGGGCGCGCCCAGGGGGTAGGCGCGCCCCCCTACCTCGTGCCCTCCTGGTTGCTTTCTTGACGTAGGGTCCAAGTCCTCTGGATCACGTTCGTTCCGAAAATCACGTTCCCGAAGGTTTCATTCCGTTTGGACTCCGTTTGATATTCTTTTTCTGCGAAACTCTGAAATAGGCAAAAAACCAGCAATTCTGGGCTGGGCCTCCGGTTAATAGGTTAGTCCCAAAAATAATATAGAAGTGTATAACAAAGCCCATTAATCATCCAAAACAGAATATAATATAGCATGAAGCAATCAAAAATTATAGATACGTTGGAGATGTATCAAGCATCCCCAAGCTTAATTCCTGCTCGTCCTCGAGTAGGTAAATGATATGACTCTATGTGATGCTTCCGGCGGAATACCGGGATATGCAATGAATCAAGAGTGACATGTATGAAGGAATTATGAATCGTGGCTTTGCCACAAATACAGTGTCAACTACATGATCATGCAAAGCAATATGACAATGATGGAGCGTGTCATAATAAACAGAACGGTGGTAAGTTGCATGGCAATATATCTCGGAATGGATATGGAAATGCCATAATAGGTAGGTATGGTGGCTGTTTTGAGGAAGGTATATGGTGGGTGTATGATACCGGCGAAAAGTGTGCGGTATTAGAGAGGCTAGCAATGGTGGAGGGAAGAGAGTGCGTATAATCCATGGACTCAACATTAGTCATAAAGAACTCATATACTTATTGCAAAAATCTACAAGTTATCAAAGCAAAGTATTACGCGCATGCTCCTAGGGGGATAGATTGGTAGGAAAAGACCATCGCTCGTCCCCGACCGCCACTCATAAGGAAGACAATCAATAAATAAATCATGCTCCCACTTCATCACATAACGGTTCACCATACGTGCATGCTACGGGAATCACAAACTTTAACACAAGTATTCCTCAAATTCACAACTACTCAACTAGCATAACTCTAATATCACCATCTTCATATCTCAAAAATATTATCAAGCATCAAACTTCTCATAGTATTCAACACACTCATAAGATAATTTTTACTAATCTTGGATGCCTATTACATTAGGACTAATTTTTCAATTTAAGCAAATTACCATGCTGTTTTGTAGGACTCTCGAAATAATATAAGTGAAGCATGAGAGAACAATATTTTCTATAAAACAAATCCACCACCGTGCTCTAAAAGATATAAGTGAAGCACTAGAGCAAAAAATATATAGCTCAAAAGATATAAGTGAAGCACATAGAGTATTCTAATAAATTCCGAATCATGTGTGTGTCTCTAAAAAGGTGTGTACAGCACAGATGATTGTGGTAAACTAAAAAGCAAAGACTCAAATCATACAAGACGCTCCAAGCAAAACACATATCATGTGGTGAATAAAAATATAGCTCCAAGTAAAGTTACCGATGGAAGTAGACGAAAGAGGGGCTGCCTTCCGGGGCATCCCCAAGCTTTGGCTTTTTGGTGTCCTTAGATTATCTTGGGGTTCCATGGGAATCCCCAAGCTTAGGCTCTTGCCACTCCTTGTTCCATAATCCATCAAATCTTTTACCCAAAACTTGAAAACTTCACAACACAAAACTTAACAGAAAATCTCGTGAGCTCCGTTAGCGAAAGAAAACAAAACACCACTTCAAGGTACTGTAATGAACTCATTATTTATTTATATTGATATTAAACCTACTTTATTCCAACTTCTATATGGTTTATAAACTATTTTATTAGCCATAGATTCATCAAAATAAGCAAACAACACACGAAAAACAGAATCTGTCAAAAACAGAACAGTCTGTAGTAATCTGTAACTAACGCAAACTTCTGGAACTCAAAAAATTCAGCCAAAATAGGACGACCTATACAATTTGGTTATTGATCAGAAGCAATTGGAATCAATATTTATCACGTTCTGGTGATTTTGAACAATTGTTTTCGTGAACAGAAAGTTTCTGGAATTTTCAGCAAGATCAAATAACTATCATCCAAGAAGATCCTATAGGTTTAACTTGGCACAAACACTAATTAAAACATAAAAACAAATCTAACCAGAGGCTAGATCAAATATTTATTCCTAATAGAAGCAAAAAGCAAAAAAATAAAAATAAAATTGGGTTGCCTCCCAACAAGCGCTATCGTTTAACGCCCCTAGCTAGGCATAAAAGCAAGGATAGATCTAGGTATTGCCATCTTTGGTAGGTAATCCATAAGTGGCTATCATAATAGATTCATAAGGTAATTTAATTTTCTTTCTAGGGAAGTGTTCCATGCCTTTCCTTAACGGAAATTGGAATCTAATATTCCCTTCCTTCATATCAATAATTGCACCAATCGTTCTAAGGAAAGGTCTACCAAGAATAATAGGACATGAAGGATTGCAATCTATATCAAGAACAATAAAATCTACGGGCACATAATTCCTATTTGCAACAATAAGAACATCATTAATTCTTCCCATAGGTTTTTAATAGTGGAATCCTCAAGGCGTAAGTTTAAAGAGCAATCATCAAAATCACGGAAACCTAACAAATCACACAAAGTTTTTGGAATCGTGGAAACACTAGCACCCAAATCGCACAAAGCATAGCATTCATGATCTTTAATTTTAATTTTAATAGTAGGTTCCCACTCATCATAGAGTTTTCTAGGGATAGAAACTTCCAACTCAAGTTTTTCTTCATAAGATTGCATCAAAGCATCAACGATATGTTTAGTAAAAGCCTTATTTTGACTATAAGCATGAGGAGAATTTAGCATGGACTGCAACAAGGAAATACAATCTATCAAAGAGCAATTATCATAATTAAATTCCTTGAAATCCAAAATAGTGGGTTCATTGATATCAAAGTTTTAACTTCTTTGATCCCACTTTTATCAATTTTAGCATCAAGATCTAAAAACTCCAAATTTTTGGATCGCCTTCTAGGTAAAGGTGGATCATATTCAGTCCCATCATTATCAAGATTCATATTGCAAAACAAAGATTTAATAGGTGACACATCAATAACTTTTAGATCTTCATCTTTATTTTCATAGAAACTAGAAGAACACGCTTTCACAAAGCAATCTTTCTTAGCACACATCCAGTGGTTCTTTCTTTGCACCCATCAATGAAAATTCTCATGGATTTGAGAGACTCATTGATATCATGCTTAGGTGGAATAGATCTAAGTTTCAAAGAATCAACATCAAGAGAAATTCTATCAACGTTCCTAGCCAATTCATCAACTTTAAGCAATTTTTCTTCAAGCAAAGCATTGAAATTCTTTTGTGAATTCATAAAATCCTTAACACTAGTCTCAAATTCAGAGGGCATCTTATTAAAATTTCCATAAGAATTGTTGTAAGAATTACCATAATTATTAGAGGAATTACTAGGGTACGGCCTAGGATTAAAGTTTCCTCTATACGCGTTATTACCAAAATTATTCCTACCAACAAAATTCACATCCATAGATTCCTTATTATTCTCAATCAAAGTAGACAAAGGCATATCATTAGGATCAGAAGAAACACTTTTAGTAGCAAATAATTTTATAAGTTCATCCATCTTTCCACTCAAAACATTAATTTCTTCTATCGCATGCACTTTTTTATTAGTAGATCTCTCAGTGTGCCATTGAGAATAATTAACCATAATATTATCTAGGAGTTTAGTAGCTTCTCCTAAAGTGATTTCCATAAAAGTGCCTCCCGCGGCCGAATCTAGAAGATTTCTAGAAGCAAAATTCAATCCGGCATAAAAATTTTGTATAATCATCCAAAGATTCAAACCATGTGTAGGGCAATTACGAATCATCAATTTCATCCTCTCCCAAGCTTGTGCAACATGTTCATGATCAAGTTGCTTAAAATTCATAATATCTTTTCTAAGAGAGATGATTTTAGCGGGAGGAAAATACTTAGAGATAAAAGCATCATCGCACTTATTCCATGAATCAATACTATTTTTAGGCAAAGACGAAAACCAAACTTTAGCACGATCTCTAAGCGAAAAAGGAAATAACTTCAATTTAATAATATCATTGTCCACATCTTTCTTCTGTTGCATATCACACAAATCAACAAAGCTATTTAGATGGGTAGCGGCATCTTCACTAGGAAGGCCGGCGAATTGATCTTTCATGACAAGATTCAACAAAGCAGCATTAATTTCACAAGATTCAGCATCGGTAAGAGGAGCAATCGGAGTGCTAAGAAAATCATTGTTGTTGGTATTGGTGAAGTCACAAAATTTAGTATTATCTTGACCAATCGTGAAAAGCAAGCAATCCAACACACGAGCAAACAAGAAGCAAGCGAAAAAGAGGCAAACGGAAAAGAGAGGGCGAATAAAACGGCAAGGGTGAAGTGGGGGAGAGGAAAACGAGAGGCAAATGGCAAATAATGTAATGCGGGAGATAAGAGTTTGTGATGGGTACTTGGTATGTTGACTTGTGCGTAGACTCCCCGGCAACGGCGCCAGAAATGGCTAGTTGCTGGGAGTCAAATCTTGACTTGACTTGGCGTGAATCTCCCCGGAAACGGCGCCAGAAATCCTTCTTGCTACCTCTTGAGCACTGCATTGGTTTTCCCTTGAAGAGGAAAGGGTGATGCAGTAAAGTAGCGTAAGTATTTCCCTCAGTTTTTGAGAACCAAGGTATCAATCCAGTAGGAGGCCACGCTCAAGTCCCTCGCACCTACACAAACAAATACAAGCCTCGCAACTAATGCAATAAAGGGGTTGTCAATCCCTTCACGGTCACATACGAAAGTGAGATCTGATAGATATGATAAGATAATATTTTTTGGTATTTTTATAATAAAGATGCCAAGTAAAATAAAAGCAAAATAAACGGAGCGAGAAATAGCTAAGTGTTGGAAGATTAATATGATGGAGAATAGACCCGGGGGCCATAGGTTTCACTAGTGGCTTCTCTCAAGAGCATAAGTATTACGGTGGGTGAACAAATTACTGTTGAGAAATTGATAGAATTGAGCATAGTTATGAGAATATCTAGGTATGATCATGTATATAGGCATCACGTCCGTGATAAGTAGACCGACTCCTGCCTGCATCTACTACTATTACTCCACACATCGACCGCTATCCAGCATGCATCTAGAGTATTAAGTTCATAAGAACAGAGTAACGCTTTAAGTAAGATGACATGATGTAGAGGGATAAACTCATGCAATATGAAATAAACCCCATCTTGTTATCCTTGATGGCAACAATACAATACGTGCCTTGCTGCCCCTACTGTCACTTGGAAAGGACACCGCAAGATTGAACCCAAAGCTAAGCACTTCTCCCATTGCAAGAAAGATCAATCTAGTAGGCCAAACCAAACTGATAAGTCGAAGAGACTTGCAAAGATAACCAATCATACATAAAAGAATTCAGAGAAGATTCAAATATTGTTCATAGATAAACTTAATCATAAACCCACAATTCATCGGTCTCAACAAACACACCGCAAAAGAAGATTACATCGAATAGATCTCCACAAGAGAGGGGGAGAACATTGTATTGAGATCCAAAAAGAGAGAAGAAGCCATCTAGCTAATAACTATGGACCCGAAGGTCTGAGGTAAACTACTCACACATCATCGGAGAGGCTATGGTGTTGATGTAGAAGCCCTCCATGATCAATGCCCCCTCCGGCGGAGCACCGGAAAAGGCCCCAAGATGGGATCTCACGGGTACAGAAGGTTGCGGTGGTGGAATTAGGTTTTTGGCTCCGTATCTGATAGTTTGGGGGTACGTAGGTATATATAGGAGGAAGAAGTACGTCGGTGGAGCAACATGGGCCCCACGAGGATGGAGTGCGCGCCCAGGGGGGTAGGCGCGCCCCCTACCTCGTGCCCTCCTGGTTGCTTTCTTGACGTAGGGTCCAAGTCCTCTAGATCACGTTCGTTCCGAAAATCACGTTCCCGAAGGTTTCATTCCGTTTGGACTCTGTTTGATATTCTTTTTCTGCGAAACTCTGAAAATGCAAAAAACAGCAATTCTGGGCTGGGCCTCTGGTTAATAGGTTAGTCCCAAAAATAATATAAAAGTGTATAACAAAGCCCATTAATCATCCAAAACAGAATATAATTTAGCATGAAGCAATCAAAAATTATAGATACGTTGGAGACGTATCAGACCCCCTACCCGAGATCCGCCGGTTTTGACACCGACATTGGTGCTTTCATTGAGAGTTCCTCTGAGTCGTCGATAGAGGGATTGATGGCTCGCCTTGTCATCAGCGACAACATCACTTCTGGAGGAGCCCTAGTTTCAAGGCAGACCTTCCGGCTTGGCAGCTTCACCATGGGCGCCCGTTCGGCCGTTAAGCCAAAGGCGGCCCCCCAAGTCGCCAAGAATCATCTCCACATCGGCCCCGAATACTCCGACAAGATGGATCCGGCAGATGTAGCGTCTTTGAACGAGCTGCTTGATGGCATCACCGCCTTGGGAGTCGCAACTGACTATGATCGGATTGGGCTTAAACCCGATCAGAGAGAAATCAAATCTCCACCAATCACCCATCTAGTAGTGGTTGTGGAGGAAGAGGCTAACAATAACTCTTCTCCTACATTGAGAACGAACTATGTTTGGATTTCCGAGCCCGGAGGGCCGGATACCCGTCTCCGGGAGGACACTCCCTGTTCTTCGAACATAGGACCGGACGTTAACTCCGAAAACTCAACGGACACTCTAGAGCCCGAGCTGGTGACCTCGGAAATTCATCAAACTCCGGATTCCACTGTGGGTCAGGGTGCGAATTTAAGCCCGCCCACCCACCACAGACAATATTCCCCAAGCAATTCCGGTCCACTGGAAATATACGATCTAATGTATGTGCGGCAGCAGCCTCAGGAAATAGTCCATCACTCTTGGGCCAGATTCCTCCTTGTTAAAAACAAGATCAAAGATTGCTACGACGACGACGCGATTTCAGTATTTAGCAACAACTGTACGAATGAGGGAATGCTTAATGCCCTCAACCGCCGTCGCATACTGCACTTTGCAGATTTGGCACACATACTACAGAAGTACTGTGCAATGGAAAGCGCTTGGAAAACTCAGACAACCCGCTGGGAACCGCAGGCCTTTAATCCATCTCCCGGACAAGCAAAAAAGATGCACCCTCGCGGGACACCTGATCATCATCCCATGGACAAGAAAATTAAGCCCCTTTCGGGACATAAAACTATCGTCGTGGAATGGCTCGATAGGCCCTGTCAAATACACACGACGCCGAATACCGAACCAACGCACAGCCTCCGAGCATGTTGGATACTCCAGCAAGTGGCCAAGAGTGGCGAGGGTATCCTCACTAACACTACCCCAGAGAAGTACTCTTCGGAGGACGATGATCTCAAAGTATTCACGGTCTTCGAGACCTTCTCATCAAATAATTGGCGCAAAAGGGCGCTCCATGACCTCGCCGAAGTCTGCCAAGTAGCAGCAGTAAACCCTTGGAACGATACGGCGATTACTTTCAATGCCGACGACGAACCAAGGTCCCGCTTAGTCCGGGCACCAGCCGCTTTGGTCCTAAACCCAATCGTGGATGACTTTCGGCTCACTAAAGTGTTAATGGACGGTGGCAGCGGACTGAACCTCATCTATGAGGACACGCTCAATAAAATGCAAATGGACAGGAGTCGCATTGAGCAGAGTCATACAACCTTTCGAAGCATTATAGCCAGTAGGGAAGCAAGATGCTCTCGGAAAATCAAACTCGACGTGGTATTCGGCACGCCGGAGAACTATAGGTCCGAAGAGTTACTCTTCCACGTGGCACCTTTCAACAGCGGGTATCATGCCCTACTAGGGCGAGACGCATTCACACTCTTTCAAGCTATACCCCATTACGGGTATATGAAGCTCAAAATGCCCGGGCCCAACGGACTTATCACTGTCACCAGTGATCCGGACATAGCACTCTGTGCCGAAAATAAAACCGCCTCTTTGGCCCTCGAGGCACTATCCGAGGCCCTCACGGCCGAAGAATTGACCACCCTACGTTCCACAGTGGACAGGGACGATATAATCCTCGATAAGAGACCTAAGTCCACTTCCTTCAAGCCAGCAGACGAAATAGTCAAATTTCAAGTTCACCCGACGGACCCCAAGAAGACAGCTTCCATTGGGGCGCGGCTGGATCCGACGGTCGACGCTGCATTACGCGTTTTTGCGAGAGAATTGGGACATCTTCGCCTGGCACCCTTCAGATATGCCAGGAATCCCATGCCGACTGGCCGAGCATAGTCTCAATATATTGAAGGGATACAAACCAGTCAAGCAAACGCTGCGGCAATTTTCCGAACCCAAACAACAGGCTATGGGGGAGGAGCTAGTCAAGCTGCTTGAAGCCGGGTTTATCAGAGAAATCAAACATCCGGACTGGCTAGCGAACCTGGTCATGGTACCGAAGAAGGATAAATCCTGGCGGCTATGTGTCGATTTCAAAGACCTTAATAAGGCCTGCCCTAAGGACCCCTTCCCACTACCTCGCATCGACTAGATTATTGACGCAACCGCAGGACACGATTCACTGTGTTTCCTCGACGCATACTCCGGATATGATCAAATTAAGATGAAAGAATCCGACCAGGCCGCAACGGCATTCATCACCCCGTAGGGACCCTTCTGTTTCAACACTATGCCTTTCGGACTCAAGAACGCCGGCGCCACTTACCAGCGCATGACTGTGGAGGCATATGTCGATGACGTAGTCATCAAAACCAAGCATGTTGAATCCTTGGTGAATGACTTACGCCTTACATTCGACAACCTCCGAACATATGACATACGGCTCAATCCGGAAACGTGCGTTTTCGGCATCCCCGCCGAAAAACTGCTTGGGTTCATTGTCTCCAATAGAGGAATCGAAGCAAACCCAGCCAAAATCCGAGCCTTGTCACAATTGGCAACACCAATAGTCCAGACTAGGAGAAAAGGCATTGCCATTGTATCGCCTGCTCCGACGCACCGACCACTTCGCGTGGACGGACGCTGCCACATCCAGATTGAAAGAAATAAAAACTTTGTTAGCAAGCAACCCAATCCTGGCAACACCAAACGTCGGCGAGCCGATGTTGCTCTACATATCTGTAACTCACTAGGTGGTGAGTGCAGTGCTCGTCGTTAAACGAGAGGAAGAGGGACATAAATTCCCACTCCAAAAACCAATATACTATGTATCGACGGTCCTTACACCATGCAAATCCCGATACATGCATTATCAAAAGATAGCCTATGTGGTCTTTATGGCATCCCGCAAGCTGCGGCACTACTTTCAAGAGTGCTCGATCACGGTGGCTTCCGAAGTACCACTCAATGATATTATAAACAACCGGGATGCCACCGGCCGGATTGCCAAATGGGCCATTGAGCTCTTACCATTTGAAATAACATACAAGCCACGCCGAGCCATTAAATCTCAGGTGTTGGCTGACTTCGTCGTCGAATGGACAGAGGCCGAACTCCCTAAAGAGTACGACACATATTCCAACTGGGTGATGCACTTCGACGGCTCTAAAATGCTAGCCGGACTTGGGGCTGGTGTTGTCTTGACATCCCCCACAGGAGACACAGTCCGCTATGTGCTACAAATATTATACACAGACTCTAACAATACAGCCGAATATGAGGCCCTACTGCATGGTCTCCGGATGGCCGTCTCCATGGGCATACAACGCCTCGAAGTGCGCGGGGATTCCAACCTCGCAATATCCCAAATAAACAGAGAATTTGACTTTCATCACGTGGCGGCTTGCCAAAGATGGCGGCTTACCGCAACGCCGTACTCAAAATATCAGCTCGGTTCGAGGGGCTCGAGTTTCATCACGTGGCTCGAGAAAGTAATCAAGCCGCAGACATCCTGGCTCGCATGGGCACTCAATGCGATCCCATCCCACCTAACACATTTGTGGAAAGGCTCTTCAAGCCATCGGTGGTGTGGTAGGACGAGAGCGGCAAACCTGGTCCGGAGCCGATCACACCCCCAGATTCCGAACACGGTTTCGATATCATCGGGGGCTCAGGCGCCGAAATAACACCCTCGGCCCATGAAATCATGGCTATAATTTCCCCATGGATTGAACCCTTCCTCGCCTACCTTACTAGGAACGAGCTCCCTGACGATCAGACTGAGGCCCGTCGTATCGTTCGATGCTCGAAGGCCTACAAAGTCCATGAAGGAGAACTATACAAGAAAAGTACTACCGGAGTCCTTCAACGATGTATCTCCGAAGAGGAGGGACGGCTGCTCTTGGCTGAAATACACGTTGGTCTTGGTGGCCATCATGCCGCAGCTCGGGCCCTTGTAAGTAAAGCCTTTCGTACGGGTTTCTATTGGCCCACAGCCCGAGCAGATGCACATGACCTCGTACAACGCTGCGTCGGATGCCAGCTCTTTGCCAATCAAAGCCATATGCCGCCCACTGCCCTACGAACAATCCCCATTACTTGGCCATTTGCGGTCTGGGGGCTAGACATGGTAGACCCCTTAAAGGGGGGATCCGTAAGAAGAAATATTTACTGTTTATGGTCGACAAGTTCACTAAATGGATAGAACCCAACCCGTCAAAACGGCCGACGCCAGACCGGTGGTAGACTTTATATCCGGGGTCGTACACCGTTATGGTGTCCCGCACAGTATTATTACTGACAACGGCTCTAACTTTACGTCCGATGAGGTGAAAACTTGCTGCGCTAATTTTGGCATCAAGCTCGATTACGCCTCCGTATACCACCCTCAGACAAACGGTCAGGTCGAATGGGCTAACAGCCTAATAATGAGCGGCATCAAACCAAGACTAGTGCGATCTCTAAAAGAATTAGACAAGCACTGGGTTGAGGAACTTGATTCCGTACTCTGGGGCTTGCGGACCACGCCCAATCGCACGACCGGATATACACCTTTCTTCATGGTGTACGGCGGGAGGCAGTCTTGCCTTGCGACATTATTCATGACTCACCTCGAGTGCGCATGTACGAAGAGAGAGAAGCCGAGCTTGATCGGCAGGACGATCTGGACGACCTGGAAGAGGAGCGCGATGTCGCGGAGGCCCGTCCGCATTCTATCAATAGTAGGCTCGGCGATATCAAAGCAGGGAAGTACGGTCAAAGACTTATAATGTCGGTGAACTCGTTCTACGCCTACTAGAGAAGAAAAAGGACAAGCTCAAGCCCAAATGGGAGGGTCCCTTCATTATAGATGAAGTTCCCACTAGAGGAGCCTATCGCCTTCGTAATGCTTCGGATAATCGCTTGGAACCAAACCCATGGAACGCTGCCCGGTTCCGAAGATTCTACGCCTAAGTCCGCACATGTACCTTTTTTCCTCCCTTTCACTTTTTCCCTCTTTTTTCGTTTTTATACGACTTCTAGCTTGTGATCGGATAAACCGCACACTTGAGGGGTATACATCTTTAAATGTACATACCCACAATACCTGGGGGCTTATTTCCACAAGAAGCTTATTTTCATTATTATTTTTCGAGCATCAAGCTCACCGTATATATGTGTTGTCCACTCATACATGTCTTTCCTTCACCATTATATGCACCTTTTATGACTTAAGATTTTGCCAAGCTGGGTTGCCTGGCTCCTGTGCTTATGCCCTACGTTCCCGCTTGTTCGGCTAGAGCATAAAGGGAGCACCTCTGCGATTGTTACAACTGGGTTATCCGGACATGTACCTCAGACTGGGTGAAGCCGAAAGCTAGCGTTCTTAAGGGAATAAATGGTCGGCGGACAAAATATGAATTTCCCTCATTGCAATACACAACCCCTAGACTATAACATGTACTGTGATTTTTAGCATCACAGCTCCGGCATGCAAAAAAAAAGAACAACATGCTGGCCCAGGGAAAGGAACCCTTAACAGAACTATTATCTCTGGAAGATGTTTCTTACAATTAAATGTAATATAACATAACTCCCCGAATACAACTTGTTTGTTGAAGCAACTATGACCGGACTGCCTGGTTTCCGAACATACTTTGGTGTTTACCTACGGTATAGTATTCAGAAACACTCCAAACCTCGGGTTTTCGGAGGTCGAAGCAGAAAGTCTGCCATGACAATGGTTTTACAAATTCGGTTGGGGACAAGTTTTTCGATAAAAGTACATTGCTACTTGGACTCAAAAACTTGTTCTTCCTCTAGACCCTCTAACAACTTGTCTAGTTCACAATCCTGTTGTGAATACTTGGCGGCCATCTTCACTTGGTTGTACACCAGGCTGACCGGAATTTCCTGTCCATCGGATCCACGAGGTCCGACCCGCGCCATATGATTTGGATCAACTCCGGTGTACCGCGTTTTCACCATGGCCCAGGCTTCCCGAGCACCTTCTCGGCATGCTTATATCTTCCATAGCGCAAAACGGGGCCGAGCTCCCTTGAATAAATTCACGAGTTCCTCCATACTTCCTGGAGGAGAATTGGCTAGCCATAAAGCCTTAGCAAGGTTCCTCATCGCCTTCCGAGCTCGCTCATGCACATTGGACAGCTCTTGTAGCAGGTCGCCTTGGAATCCGGACACTTCTCCTTCGGGCCGCCCAGTCAGCACACCTACAGAAGCAAACTTGTTAAATTTTCATCAGGGGACCTTACGAAAGTCGGGTTAAAGAGCATACTGAATATGCCGCCTTTCAGCTTTCTGTTCTCCTTCAAGGCATCCGATAGTTGGGCCCTTACGTCCTTCAGTTCTTCGGCTTGATACTCCGTGTTAATACACGTTGACCAGCGGCTTCTTGCCCTTCGGCATGCTGTTTGTCCGCTTGAGCAGCCTTAGCCTCTCCTCCAGCTGATCTGTCGGCCCTGTCAACAAAACAATACATAGTTAGAATTATTTTTGGTACGGAATAATGTTCTCCGGATACTGTCGTGCTTACCATCAGGTGCCCTCTTGGATTTCTTTAAATTTTCAAGTTCGGTGGTGGCAACAGTTAGCTTTGTTCGGCACTCTTCCAGCTCCTCGGATAACGTGTGATTCCTCTCCGTGAGTACCTGATGGCGTAATGACCCTTAAATCAGTTGGGCCAACTGTTTCAAGGCTCGAGGGCTAGTAGCATATGATTATTAAATCTACGCAAAAATTCTTACCCGCATATCCTTGGAAAGCTGGTGAGTAGCTCCAGCAAGCCCATCCCGCGCAGCCCGGAGGTATGCATCCGCTGAGCTGAAGGCATTGAATGCCTCTTCGGTTAAATTTGGGTCACGCATAGCCGCCCTCCGGCCCCTATGGTTCATTGCACTCTCCACTTCGAAGTTGGTGATGGATACATTGTCCGAATCTTCGGAGAGGGGACAATCCGGCATTGCACCCGTATCAACTCTAGCCCTGGAGGCAGGGTCCGGGGTCGGATTGGTGGACGCGTGCCCGACGAGGTCTGCGGATACAGTCCAGTGAACGCTCTTCCTGAAGTATGGCGCAGTAAGGAATGGTATGATTACCATGGGGCATATTAAAAACCATACCTCTTCGATGAAGGCTTGGCAGTGTCGCCATCCGCCTTTCTCTTCGAAGACCCACCTCGCACAGGCTCCGCCCGTTGAAGGGATGCCTCTGGTGCGGAGTGGCGAGAAGAGCGCCGCCCCTTTAAAGCACGAGACAGTGTGGTGGGTGAAACGCAGTGAGAAAACTCTTTTGGAGGAGACGTCTTCGGGGAACTTACGTGAGAGGAAGGGAGAAGGCCGGGGTAATCGGCGGAAATGGCCACTTCCGTGTCGTCGTAGCTCGCCTGATAGAAGACCCCCTCCTTGAGCTGTACAAATATATCCGGATTCTCCTCAAATCCGGGATCCAGGTCCCGAATATGATCCTCTGGCTGCGGAGCAGGGCTATAAATCCCTGCGACGGCTTTCCTGCATTCCTGTTAAAGATAGTCGGATTAAAGTTCGAATAAGTACGACTTAGGAAGGAGATCGAGTAAAGTTAAAAAGCAAAGACTCGCCAAGCTAGGAGGATTGTACATGGAAAAGCCTTCTCAGCATTTAAGGCGAGTGAACTCTTCTTTCTCCCCTTTATAAAGATCAGCCAACATGGCGGCCAGGGCGGCGAAGTTGTCCGGACCCTTGCGCCCATAGTGAGATGTGTCATCCTCCCCGTTGTAGTTCCACATGGGGAGTCCTCTGGATTGGAGTGGCTGAACACCTCGCGTTATGGAAATCGCCATGACCTCAATTATGGACAGTCCGGATTGGGCGAGTATCTTTATCTTGTCCATTAACTTCTTAACCTCCGCACTATCTTCCTCCTCGAGGCTCCGGAGGCGCCAGCTGTGGCGTTTCTTTAACGAAACGTTGGAAAATTCGGGTAGGCCTCATCAAATTGGGTCTGAGAGAACGACGTCTTCAATATAAAACCACTCTGAGGGCCAAAAGAATGGATTTGGTCTTATACATATGCGAGGAAGGTAATCAAAAAAGAGAGAAGACGAGTTCTTCTTTCTTTTATCACTTAGGAGCCGTGCGAGATGAAAGTATCGTGCATGGTTTTGCATGAGAGAAAGAAGCGAGGAAGTAACTCAAAATGGGCCTCATAGGCTAGGAACAGCTCGCAGAGAGCGACAAAGCCCGCGATGTGCAGAATGGAGCCCGGCGTAAGATTGTGCAGTTGGAGGCCATAGTACTCGAGGAGACCTCGGAGGAAAGGATGGATTGGAAATCAACTGCCTCTTAATAAGAAGGAAACAAAGCACACTCGCTCCCCCTCGGTAGGATTGGGGAATGATAACCCACAAGTATAGGGGATCGCAACAGTTTTCGAGGGTAGAGTATTCAACCCAAATTTATTGATTCGACGCAAGGGGAGCCAAAGAATATTCTGAAGTATTAGCAGTTGAGTTGTCAATTCAACCACACCTAGAAGACTTAATATCTGTGGCAAAGTATTTAGTAGCAAAGTAGTATGATAGTAGCAGTAACGGTGGCAAAAGTAACAGTAGCAGTTTTGTGGTAATTGTAACAGTGGCAACGGAAAAGTAACTAAGCAAAGATAATTATGTGAAAAGCTCGTAGGCATCGGATCAGTGATGGATAATTATGTCGGATGCGATTCCTCATGCAACAGTTATAACATAGGGTGACACAGAACTAGCTCCAGTTCATCAATGTAATGTAGGCATGTATTCCGAATATGGTCATACGTGCTTATGGAAAAGAACTTGCATGACATCTTTTGTCCTAGCCTCCCGTGGCAGCGGGGTCCTATTGGAAACTAAGGGATATTAAGGCCTCCTTTTAATAGAGTACCGGACCAAAGCATTAACACTTAGTGAATACACAAACTCCTCAAACTACGGTCACTACCGGGAGTGGTCCCGATTATTGTCACTTCGGGGTTGCCGGATCATAACACATAGTAGGTGACTATTGACTTGCAAGATAGGATCAAGAACTCACATATATTCATGAAAACATAATAGGTTCAGATCTGAAATTATGGCACTCTGGCCCTAGTGACAAGCATTAAGCATAGCAAAGTCATAGCAACATCAATCTTAGAACATAATGGATACTAGGGATCAAAGCCTAACAAAACTAACTCGATTACATGATAAATCTCATCCAACCCATCACCGTCCAACAAGCCTATGATGGAATTACTCACGCACGACGGTGAGCATCATGAAATTGGTGATGGAGGATGGTTGATGATGACGACGGCGACGGATTCCCCTCTCTGGAGCCCCGAACGGACTCCAGATCAGCCCTCCCGAGAGAGATTAGGGCTTGGCGGCGGCTTCGTATTGTAAAACGTGATGAATCCCTCTCCCTGATTTTTTCTCCCCGAACATGAATATATAGAGTTGGAGTTGAGGTCGGTGGAGCTCCAGGGGGCCCACGAGGCAGGGGGCGCGCCCCAGGGGGTGGGCGCGCCCTCCACCCTCATGGACAGGATGTGGGCCCACTGGCGTTGATTCTTTCGCCAGTATTTTTTATTAATTCCAAAAATATTCTCCTTGAAGTTTTAGTTTATTCCGAGACCTTTTATTTCTGCACAAAAATAACACAATGGCAATTCAGCTGAAAACAGCGTCAGTCCGGGTTAGTTCCATTCAAATCATGCAAGTTAGAGTCCAAAACAAGGGCAAAAGTGTTTGGAAAAGTAGATACGATGGAGACGTATCAAATCCCCCAAGCTTAAACTTTGCTTGTCCTCAAGCAATTCAGTTGACAAACTGAAAGTGATAAAGAAAAACTTTTACAAACTATGTTTGCTCTTGTTGTTGTAAATATGTAAAATCCAGCATTCAAGTTTTCAGCAAAGATTATGAACCAACCATATTCACAATAACACTTAAGTCTCATGTTTACTCATATCAATGGCATAATCAACTAGCGAGCAATAATAATAAATCTCGGATGACAACACTTTCTCAAAACAATCATGATATGATATAACAAGATGGTATCTCGCCCTTTCAGAGACCGCAAAACATAAATGCAGAGCACCTCTGAAGATCAAGGGTTGACTAGACATTGTAATTCATGGTAAAAGAGATCCAGTCATACTCATACTCAATGTAAACTAATAGTAATGCATGCAAATGACAGCGGTGCTCTCCAACTGGTGCTTTTTAATAAGAGGATGATGACTCAACATCAAAGTAAATAGATAAGCCCTTCACAGAGGGAAGCAGGGATTTGTAGAGGTGCCAGAGCTCGATTTTCGAAATAGAGATAAATAATATTTTGAATGGTATACTTTCATTTTCAACATAACAACCGAGAGATCTCGATATCTTCCATGCTACACACATTATAGGCGGTTCCCAAACAGAATGGTAAAGTTTATTCTCCCCCTCCACCAACAAGCATCAATCCATGGCTTGCCCGAAACAATGGGTGCCTCCAACTAACAACAGTCCTTGGGGAGTTTTGTTTGCAGTTAGGATTTGGTTTAAGCATGGGACTGGGCATCCCGGTGACCAGCCATTTTCTCATGAGTGAGGAGCGGAGTCCACTCCTCTTGAGAATAACCCGCCTGGCATGGAAGATACAGACAGCCCTAGTTGATACATGAGCTATTCGAGCATACAAAACAAAATTTCATTTGAAGGTTTGGAGTTTGGCACATACAAATTTACTTGGAACGGCAGGTAGATACCGCATATAGGAAGGTATGGTGGACTCATATGGAATAAATTTGGGGTTTATGGAATTTGATGCACAAGCAGTATTCCCGCTTAGTACAAGTGAAGGCTAGAAAAAGGCTGGGAGGCGACCAACTAGAGAGCGACAACAGTCATGAACATGCATTAAGATTAATCAACAATGACTACAAGTATGAGTAGGATATAAATCACCATGAACATAAATATCGTGGAGGCTATGTTGATTTTGTTTCAACTACATGTGTGAACATGTGCCAAGTCAAGCCACTCGAATCGTTTAAAGGAGGATACCACCCTATCATACCACATCACAACCATTTTAATAGCAATGTTGGCACGCAAGGTAAACCATTATAAACTCCTAGCTAATTAAGCATGGCATGAGCAACTATAATCTCTAATTGTCATTGCAAACATGTTTCATTCATAATAGGCTGAATCAAGAACGATGAACAAATCATATTTACAAAAACAAGATAGGTCAAGTTCATACCAGCTTCTCTCATCTCAATAAGTCCATCATATATCGTCATTATTGCCTTTCACTTGCATGACCGAACGGTGTGGATAATAATAATAGTGCACGTGCATTGGACTAAGCTGGAATCTGCAAGCATTCAATACAAAGGAGAAGACAAGGTAATATGGGCTCTTGGTTAAATCAACAATAATGCATATGACAGCCACTCAACATTTTCATCATGGTCTTCTCCTCTCGACCCCCAAAGAAAAGAAATAAAATAAAACTATTTACACGGGAAAGCTCCCAACAAGCAAAAGAAGAACGAGAAATCTTTTTGGGTTTTCTTTTAATTATTACTACTACAGGCATGGAAAGTAAACTAGCTAAAAGCTACAACTAATTTTTTGGTTTTTCTTAAGGTTGTTCAAACACACAAGAAGAAGACTTAAAAAGAAAATAAACTAGCATGGATAGTACAATGAAAAAGTATGAGCACCGACAACTGGCATGAGTGTGTGAACATGAATGTAATGTCGGTGAGAAATACGTACTCCCCCAAGCTTAGGCTTTTGGCCTAAGTTGGTCTATGCCCATGAATCAAAGTGTTCCTCTCCAGTGTACTGTGGAGGATCCTCGGGGTGCCACTGGTTAGCGAGCTCTTGCGGATCCCACTGATAAATAGACTCCTGATATGGATCAGGAGACGGCTCTGGCTCTAGCTCTGGGGACCGTTTTCGCTCCCAATATGCATAAATGTCATCGGGCAGGATGATGTATTTGCCTGAATAAATGTTAAACAAAGAAGGTGCAGGCAGGGTAATAATCTGACAAGTCTTTTCACTGAATACTAGATTATAAATAAGTCTCTTCTCCTTATCATCGCAAATAAAATCATGTGCTACCATACTTTTATAGTCTAAGAAAATGGAGGGTAGCACCTTTTCTTCTTTCTCATAATGTCTAATAGGTATCTCAAAATATTTAGCAAGACGCGAAGCAAAGATACCTCCAAAAATGGGGCCCTTTGTACAGTTTAGACTCAACCGTTTAGCAACCATAGCGCCTAAACTGAAAGTTCTATCATGGAGTAAAGCATGGCGCAAAATGGCAAGGTCAGGGGCACTGAGGCCCCCACTGTTCCCGCGACCAATTAAACATCTACTAGCAAATATTGCATAGTAACGTAGAACAGGAAAATGTATACTAGTGGTTCTTGCCTCTAACACTTTTCTCTTTTCCCCTACAGCAATTTCATCAATAAATTTTGCCACATCACTAGGGTGTGGTTCCTCAATGCTGCCCTCAAAAGGCAACTTGCAAACCACACAAAAATCATAGAGTGACATCTCCTTAAACTGATCATATAAATAAAAATCTACCGAAGGTGGTGATTTCCTAGCATGGAAATGAAAATTTTGCACAAAAATATTAGTGAGTAGGAGATACTGTTCGAGCTGGTCGTGGAGGAAGTCGGTGAGGCCTGCATTCTCCTCCAAGTAATAAAAATCATCATAAATTCCGGTGGCCTTCAAGAATGCATCACAAGGCCATTCACACGGCCGAACCTCCGCGGTGCGAGGAAGGTTGTACTTGGGCTTTTCATTCTCTTCGTTCTCCTTTCCCTTCGAACTCCGGCTTGAGGAGCCTCTCAACAATCTCTTCAACATTTTCTCCCTCTGAAAATTTCTGAAATTTTTAGTGACTCAAAATAAAAGTGAACCAAACTCAACAAAATTGATAGCAACTACTCCCACAAGTGCCTAGAGACTATATCATGCATTAGAACTACTTGGGACCATATAAATTTGACATGCAAGCTCAAGAATAGGGTCACCAGTTGGTGTCAAAACCGGCGGATCTCGGGTAGGGGGTCCCGAACTGTGCGTTTAAGGTCGATGGTAACAGGAAACAGGGGACACGATGTTTACCAAGGTTCAGGCCCTCTCTATGGAGGTAATACCCTACTTCCTGCTTGATTGATCTTGATGAATATGAGTATTACAAGAGTTGATATACCACGAGATCATAATGGCTAAAACCCTAGAAGTCTAGCCTGTATGATTATGATTGCATCTACGGACTAAACCCTCCGGTTTATATAGACACCGGAGGGGACTAGAGTTGTACAAAGTCGGTTACAGAGAAAGGAATCTTCATATCCGAACGCCAAGCTTGCCATCCATGCCAAGGAGAGTCTCATCCAGACACGGGAGAGAGTCTTCTGTCTTGTATCTTCATGGCCCATCAGTCCGGCCCATGTCCAACAGGTCGGACGCCCGAGGACCCCTTAATTCAGGACTCCCTCAGTAGCCCCTGAACCAGGCTTCAATGACGAGGTGTCCGGCGCGCAGATTGTCTTCTGCATTGCAAGGCGGGTTCCTTCTCCGAATACTCCAAAACAGCCTTCGAACACAAAGAACGTGTCCGGCTCTGCAAAACAAGTTCTACACACAAACGCAGAGAGCATAATATTTCACGAGCCCAATCCACTGACAACTTTTGTAGCGTGACACCACGTCACCACCCGGTCATTATTGCGAACCATTTTTTAGCCTGCCGCTCCACGTTTTGGGACGCGGTTTCATTGGCACGTCTTGTCAAAGCAGAGATCGTGTCCCCTATTGCGGGATTCTTATCAATACGGGTGTGGGTAACCCAACCGTCCCATTGGCAGGATTCTTTGGGAATAGGCAAGTTTTAAGGCCCATGAGGAGGCATTTGATATTCATCGCCTTTATAAAGGGGCATAGACCCGTCTTTCCCCTCTACGTTGCCTCTTCGTCAACCTTTCCAACCTCGAGTTCCAGCACCCAGGTTTCAATCTTAATTGCTCCGAGCCTCCCAGTCATGTCCGGACCCAGCCTTCAAGGCCGGTGGGTGGCCTCCTCTGTCACAGAGGAGGATATCGCGAAGTCCGGGCGGCAAGATACCTGATCGCGGAAATCCTCCACAGGACCCTGCTAAAGGGCAGGTTATTCCTACTCCCAGATCCGGCGAGAGGGTCATATTCATCTCCCACTTCCTCCAGGGGCTAGGGTTCTCTCTCCATCCCTTCGTTCGCAGACTCATGTTCTATTACGGGCTAGATTTTCATGATCTAGCTCTGGACTCTTTTCTTCACATCTCGGCATTCATCGTCATGTGCGAGGCCTTTCTCCGTATTCCCCCACACTTCAGCTTGTGGCTGAAGACCTTTAATGTGAAGCCGAAGGTAGTTGAGGGGAAGCAAGCGGAGTGTGGTGGTGCCACGGTAGGCAAGCTTACCAATACTCTTTGGCCAAAAGGCTCTTTCACGGATTCTTCCAACTTATGGTAGCGGGAGTGGTTTTACATCACTGAACCCCATGGTACCAAGTGGGCAACCACACCTGCGTTCCGATCTGGCCCTCCAATACAGCTCACATCATGGATCAGTAAGGGGTTGGACTGGGGATCAACTGACGAAGTGCAGACTCTACAAAGCCACATCTGGAGTTTCCTTGAGAAGGACACCGGTCTCATCAACGTAATCCAGGTAATGCTAGTCCGCGAGGTCCTGCCGTGCCAGCGACGGCCCCTCCGCATGTGGGAGTTTAATCCGGAAGGACCACGAACCCTCCAGCACTTCTTCGGCACGACACACAGAGGAATGTGGAAGTTATTCTTCGGGACACGAAAATAGTGGCCGGATACCACCGAGGACATCGGCCTCGACTGCAACCATCCGGATACCTCGGTAAGCAATCGGCTCCCGAACACGGCTTAGTTAAATATCCCGTAATAAGATACTGAGAAAACCATCTTCGACCAGGGCTGGATAAAGAAGGCGGAACGAATTAGGTGTTCGGCCCCTCTTCCCGAAGACTCAACTGATCCTGTGTTAACAAGGATGCTGGCTCCGGCACCATATCAAGTGCCAGCGAAGGAGGACAAGGAGGAGAGCAAGAAGGCCAAAGGTTGCCTCCATTCTGAAGGTACACCAGACACTATGTCCGGGGAGATTGGGACTCCCTCCTCCGAAGACAAAAGAGAAGGAGGAACTGACGTCCCTTCTCCCCATGGTAAGAAAAGAGCCACCTCCGAAGGTTTGGAGGTAAAGGCTCCTAAGCAAGGGAAGATGCCCCTATCAGGCGGTTCGGGTTCGAAAGACGATGTTGTCGCACAGTTCCTCCGTAAGGAAAAGCCTTTAGCCAAATCATAACTGAACAAGGGTGTCTTAAACATATCTCGTTCTTTTCTGGTTACAAGGGTAACATCTAGAATATATGTTCGCAGTCCGGCACGCAGTCTTCCTCAACAGTCCTCTTCCTCGGGGGATCTTCTTCCGGAGATGATGGAGAGAGAGACGCCTCCTCTGACCTCCTCCCCCAATAGGGTGAACGATTTTGAGGTGTCGTCCCAGAGGATCTCTCCCGATAAACAAGTGGTGCAGGGGACAGTGAAGACAATTCCCGAAGGTGAAACTTCGGTCGCCCAGGGTTCGGGGTGTGCGGCCCTACGGGGACCAAAAATAAAGGCCCCGGACTATCCGGTTTACAGCCGGAGATGACTCTAGGGTCGAGTAAACATATCCCTTTAAAGGGAGTCCGAACTCCCGCAGCCGCTTCCAGGAATCTGGAGGCGCCGGATACATTGATGGACATGTTACAACATGTGTCCGTCTCAGAGGAACATCGTACCTTAATGGGTACGGTAGTTGAGAGGATTATGTCCGCGAGAAGCGGATTAAATGAAGCCTTCACGGGCCTGCTAAGAGGCTTCGAGATATGTAATGAAATATCTTCAATTGCACTCCACGTGCAAAATGCACCTGTGTATAGATAGTAGCCCCTGAGACTCTGGTTGGCATCCAAAGGGAGGCGATCAGAGGATCAAAAAAGATATGCCCAGGAAATAACCTAATTAATTGGAACACAGGTTGTTGCATTCATGGTGACTGCCCAAACTTGATGTGGTGGATGACGACATCACGCTTATCAACAGGCGGCTTGACGAGGCACAAGGTATGTTTTTGGGCGGTCAGTATATGCATGTACAATAATATGAGCACGAACTGATAATTATATACTAAGATGTGCATAACTACAGATAGTGCCGCCGCGGTTGAGACCCTTCGGGCTGAGCTTGCCCGGGCCAAGGAGCAAGCCGTGATGAGTAACGCGGCTGCCAAGAAGGCAGCTGATGCATTAAAGGCCGAACAGGCTACTCGGCGCCAGTGCGAGGAGAGAATATCTTCCATAGAGCGAGAGCTAAAGGATGCCACTGGCAAACGCCAAACACTTGAGGAGGAGAACAAAGCCAAAGTAGCCGAACTCAATAAGGCCTTACAAGAGGCGAGAGAAGCACGGTCCGAGGCTAGAGCGGCTCGGGAGGAGATCCGGCAAGCTGGGGAGATAGCGGCCGGTAAGCCCTTTCTATTACAGACTAAATTCGGCGATCCGAAGTATGCCCCGCTTAATCAAAAGTGGAGTTCTCCAGACGCATTCTTGGACTTGCCGAAGAGTGTCTCCGATGCGGCGCAGTTTTTCCAAGCGCAAGAAGGGCGTGCAACGGAGAAGCTTTTCTGGTCACAATTCAGCACGCCAAAGCGTCCGCTGTTGCTGAACGAACAGATGGCCCAGTGGGCCGAGCTCCACAAGATATCCGGATCTGCCATGAAGGACATCGTGGTCCGGCTGTGGCCGACTGAGGCCATTACAAATAGTTATTTCGGTTTGGTGCAGCGACTTGTTGATGCGGTGCCGCGTATCGACGCTGTTAAGCGGTCAACGTGCATTGAAGGTGCACGTATGGCCTTTGCCCGCGTGAAGACGTACTGGGCAAAGATGAAGGCCACCGACATCGCAGCAAAGAATCCACCCAGGGGGAAGGACCATCACACGCCGGAGCATTATTTTGAGGATGTCCTAGAGGGCGCCCGCTTGATAGAGGGTCAGTGCTCGAAGGATTCGATATTCGAGTGAATGTTCCGAAATTGTAAAAACAATATTATGATATATTAAGCCTATGTTTTTTATACTTTTGCCTGAAAGTTTTGGTTCCTCCTGTGCGGCCATTTTTTGTATAGTCTGAAAGTTTACCAGTCGTCGGCTTCAGCCCCCTCGCATATAATACGGAGGTGTTCGGAAAAGCACTTGATCACTCTTGACCCAACGTCTTGGTCCGTGAAGGAGGTGTCAATGCGGCGAACTAGGCAATCGGACTACAGGGCTTTAACACTTTCACTTAGTCATAGGAGTTTGACGGTGGGTCTATGATATAGCCCCTGGTATGTACGCGGCTATCCGAATACGGTGCGTTACATAGGTGACCAGAAGAACGGTCCTTCGTGTAATACGGAAGGAATCGCGAAAGATTCTGATAAGTCATCGAGTGGTTGACCAGCTCTCGCCGCATCATGACAGTCAGTTTTTGGCTTTCTCTACTGAGGTGCTTGACCAGATGAACCGGAAACACAATCGCAGTAGTTGTCCCTTTACTACCTTAGCCGATAGGACGGAACGTAAGGTAGCAAGCACAGGAGCCTGGCAACCCAACTATTGACCAAAGATATGATTCGGAGCTGATGCATATAAGGCCAAAACTCGTGACGCCGAAGTATGCTATAAAGCTGTTTGGACTTGTCGGCAACTCATATGCTGCCATATCGAGCCCCTGGCAATTTTTGCTGATGTGCGTGCGTGAAACAATCGAAGAAGCAAAATACAGTTCTTAGAAAAAGCGAATGCTGAATACGGATTATGTTCACTGGAATCTGATTGACACGTCAAACGCAATCTTACCGATTATAACGCCACTACCCGGGCTATTTGACATGCCGGGGGTCGAAGGCTGAGGGAAAAGGCACTATACAGGCCCGAAAGAAAGAGTGCGGTCTACAAAAAAAAATCGACCTCCTGTCGCACGTCTGCACCGCCTTGCCTCGATGAAAGTATACGAAGCAGAACTCCGAAAGAGTCCGTAAGATGACCAGCCTTTGAGTCACCTGTGGTAAAAGATAAAAAATAGTTAGAAAAAAGAAAAAGGCTATGGGAGTGTGGACCGCCTTGTAGTACTGTCTGTATTGTGCCTCCGCCGATGATCAGGGTATTTTAAGTGCATAATTATGTATGCGCGGTACAAACTTCACGGCTATATGAGGCGGACGACGGAGGCTGAACTGCTAATCCAGCTCTGAGATTGATCAGTCCTGTGTAAGAGGGACCGGTGGCTTGATGGCCGATGAGATATGCGGTGTCGGTGTACAAAAGTAGGGGCACCCCTTTGTACCCCTTTACTTCTGCACGGGCAGTCAGAGCCGCGCGCCGCGGCCACATTAAGCAGGGCAGAGGAGGGGAGCCCGAGAGAAGACAAAGCACAAGATGGCCAAGGCAACGCCAAGACCAAGAACACAAAGGTCAGAAGGGCGAAGCAGGCTCTCCCGGCAAGACCCTTGTCGGGGAAGCCTCGGCCCTTGCCGGGGCGGTACGCCCGACGCCAATAGAGTGAGCCACCCTTGAGCCCACGGGTTCCAACCCAACCAACTACATTGGAACTAGGGCTCGGGAGGCACCTCCGTGGTGGCATGCAGATCTTTGTCAAGATCGTAAGCACACAAGATCAAATGAGGACCAGAAGATGATGACCCTCGACAAGATCCTTGCCGAGGAAAGCCACAAGACCCCCGGCAAGATCCTTGCCGGGGACGACTGCAACGCCACGGCAAGACCCTTGCCGGGCCCCCGACAAGGCCCTTGCCGAGAACATCAGCGGGGCCACAGCCAGGCCCGCGTCGACCAAGACTCCACCGCCGTCCCCAAGCAGCTGCTAGCTCGGCCAGCTGGGCAGGCACCTGCGTGGCGACGGGCGGCTTCCGAGCCAACCCGGCAAGCACCTGTGTGGTGGCATGCAGATCTTCGTCAAGACCCTACCACCGCGCCACCTCAGCTGCCTGCGTGCCTACATGGCGCCGCATGCATCACTGGCCTGGGCGCGTGTCGAAGCAAGGCGAGGCGGCGACGGACGGGACGGGCCCCGTTCCCGTCCCCGATAAAGCAAGGGGACACCTAAGCGACGCATTAAATGCATCTTGTCCTGTAATACGGGCGATAAGCTCGCAGCACTGTAGACCTTTACACCTCCTGTGTGCCTCTGTGGCAGCCTCTTTCAACTATAAAAGGAGGCCCATGGCGTACTGGGGAGGGATTCGGCTCTTTTGGGCAAGTTGCACCCCGTAGCTAGCTCAAGAACACTCAATACATCCACCAAAGCAGGACTAGGGTATTACGCACCTCTGCGGCCCGAACCTGGGTAAACGATCTGTGTGCTTCCTATTAGACCTGCTCTTCTCGCAACCCCGCGTCCCGCCAACCGTAGTAGGGATTCTTGTGATCCCATAGGTGTCGTTCTCACCGACATCTTTGGCGCGCCAGGTAGGGGAGAAGAAGACCGGCAAGACCTCTCGCACCCACTCCGGCAAGCGCACCTCTTCGGAGTGTGGTGCTACCGTCGAGGACGTGCCAGAGAGCTCCACCGGCAAGAGCAAGAAATGCAGAGCTACGCCACCAGAGACCAAGAAGGTGTCCGTCAGGGAGGATGGCACAGGAGGGGCTTTCACCATAAGCTCCACCCTCAACAACAAATAGGAAAGCACGCTCGTCACTTTCCCGTGGGCGAATGTTGATGTGTTTGCATGGCAAGCATCTGACATCCCCGGCGTTCCCAGGGAAGTGATTGAGCACCACCTTGCTGTCTATCCCCATGCGCGACCCATCAAGCACAAGGTCAGGAAGCAAGCTTTGGAACGGCAGGAGTTCATTACATAGGAGATCAGGAAGTTGGAAGTAGCAGGCTTGGTGAGAGGAGTGCTCCATCAGACGTGGTTGGCCAATCCGGTGGTGGTGCGCAAGGCAAACGGGAAGTGGAGGCTGTGTATTGACTACACAAACATCAATAAGGCTTGTCCTAAGGACCCCTTCCCGTTGCCGCACATCGACCAGATTGTTGACTCCATGGTTGGGTGTGATCTGTTATCATTCCTCGACGCCTACTCGGGCTACCAACAGATCTTCATGACAAGAGAACACGAAGAGAAGACAGCATTCATCACCCCATGTGGTACGTACTGCTTTTTACCGATGCCTTTCGGGTTGAAAATTGCTGGCTCGACGTTTGCAAGGGCGGTCCAAATTGGTTTTGAGCCCCAGCTAGATAGAAATATGGAAGCCTATATGCATGACATAGTGGTCAAAACCAAGGACAAGGCAACTCTTGTACAAGACTTAGAAGAGACGTTTGCCAACCTGCGCAAGATCAACCTCAAGTTGAACCCTAAGAAGTGTGTCTTCGGCGTTCCGTCCGGCAAACTTCTCGGGTTCTTTGTGTTGCAGCGCGGGATCGAGGCAAACCCAGACAAGATCAAGGCTATCGAGCAGATTGAGGCGCCCAAGCGGATCAAGGATGTGCGTCGGCTCACTGGCTGCGTTGCCACCATGAGCCGATTCATCTCCAAGTCTGCCGAGCACGCCCTTCCCTTTTTCAAGATCTTGAAGAAGGCGGGCCCAATGGAGTGGTCCCCGGAGGCCGAGGCGGCGTTGCAAGACCTGAAGAGATACCTTTCCTCCACACCAATACTAGTTGCGCCTAAACCACAAGAGCCGTTGCTGCTGTATCTGGAGGCGACGAATCAAGTGGTCAGTGCCGCACTAGTGGCGCAGAGGGAGGTTAATGAAGAGGCAGTGGCAACGGCAGGACCGGTGGATGGCGAGTCAGAGATTCCCTCGGCAGGGCCTAGTGCCGGCAAGGCAAGGCCCCCGACAGAGTCTGACGCCATCGGGACGGGGCCCGCGCGGCCAAGTGAAGTGGTGCAGAAGAAGAAGATGATGCAGCACCCGGTTTACTTTGTCAGCTCTCTCTTGCAGGGGCTAGGTCAAGGTACTCCGGTGTGCAGAAATTTCTCTTTGGCCTCCTTATGGCCTCGAGGAAGCTGCGTCATTACTTTCAAGCCCACGAGATCACTGTCCTCACCCGCCTCCCGTTGCAACGGATACTGCACAACCCAGATGCAACCGGAAGGATTGTGGAGTGGGCCTTGGAGTTGTCTAGCTTTGGGTTGAAGTTTGAGAGTACTTCGACAATCCAGAGCAGAGTCTTGGCGGAGTTCATTGCAGAATGGACCTCAACGCCCGACGAAGAAGTCCAGGGGACCGCTCTCCCCGGCAAGGAAACAGCTCGTGACTGGATCATGTACTTTGATGGAGCTTTCTCGCTGCAAGGCGTCGGTGTAGGTGTGCTGCTCGTCGCACCCACCGGAGAGCACCTCAAGTATGTAATCCAGATGCACTTTCCCAGGGAGATGTCCACCAACAACACTGCTGAGTATGAGGGTTGCTTGCCGGTCTCAAGATCGCGGTAGACCTCGGAGTTAAAAAGCTCATCTGTGCCGCCCGGATAATTAGACTACAGTAATTCCCTGCTATTGATGCCACGTCACCTCTGACACTGTAGTTAATCCCTTTCGTTAGTTCAAAAACCAATTCAAATTCAAAATTGAATAAAAGGCAAACAACAAAAGTTTTCAAATTTTAAGACTAAAATGTTCGGGTTGTGCCAAATAATGCGTAGGTAATTATGGTGGAGAACCACACTTTTATAAAATGTTCAAATATTCAAATGGTAATAAAACAGTAGCAAAACTATTATTTAAATACTTTAAACACTAAACAATTACAAGATATTTTATTTTAGGTGCCAAGTTAATTGTGGCAGTGGACTAATTAGTAATACTAATTTAGGTACTCATTTGGCATTTTATAAAACTAAAACAAAATGTAACTAAAATAAAACAGAAAAGAAACACAAAAAAAATGAAAAGAAAACCCCCGGCCAATTGGGCTTTGGCCCACCAGGCCGCAACCCACCGGGCCGCCAGGCCGGCCCACCCTGCAGCGCACCTCCCCCACTCCCCCTTATCGACTCCCTCCCCCAAACCCTAACCTACCCACGCACCCGATCCCCCCCACTTTCCTTGGCGCCCCCCTCTCCCCGATCTGGACGCGCCGCCCCCGATCCCGTCGTCATCGCCGACGCCCGGCGCTGCCTCGCCGAGCCTGACGCCGCCCGGTGCTGCCCCGCATACCCAACACCGTGCTCCTCCGCCCCGGACGCCCCGACGCCTCGCCACCTCCTGCACGTCGACGCCGCCGCCGCCAGTCGCCGGAGCTCCATCACCGGCCTGCTTCCTCCACCTCGTCGTCCTTCTTCCCCTCCGTCGCGACGTCCCCGTCCTCGTTGTCACGCCCCACTGCCACTTCCCTACGCGCGCGGTGAGGCCCGACCTCCTCTCCCCTCTCGCCTCGCTGAACCGTGGCCTCGCCTCGCACACGCCCTGCCCTGTGCGTGCCCACCGTGGCCGCCTCCGCCGCTCGGCTGTCCCTCGCCTTCGCGCAGATCACTCGCCGCTCGCCCCGTCGCCGGCGCCCTCGGCTCCGTCGCCTTCCCTGCTCCCCCGCAAGCGCACCCCCCTCCTCTGCACTTGGCCGCGGCCCTCCTCCTGGGGCTGCCTCCGCCGCGCCGGAGCCCCGGCTGTGGCCGCTGGTCATGCCCGGGCCACGGCCTCACCCCGCGTCCTGGCGGGCAGCGCCTTGCCCGCGCCCGTCGGGTTTGCCCGCTAGCACCCGTTCCAGTGGCCTCCTGGGCCACTGGCAGTAGGGTCCCAGCCCCCTGAACGTTTAAAAAAAAGGAAAAGAAAAAAAGGGAATTAAAAAAAAATAAATAATAATAATAATAATAAAACAAATAATAAAAATAAAATTAATTAATTAATTAATTAACTAAATTAATTAATTAAGTTAATTAATCCTGTTTAAATTAACCTAATTAGTTAATTAATTTAACTAAACAGTAGTTAATTAGCTAACAGCCCCTGACAGGTGGGACCCACCTGTCAGGTTGACCAGGTCAACGGTCAATGTTGACTGCTGACGTCAGCATGACCTCATGCTGATGTCATAAATACAAATTTCGAATTAAATTAAATAATTAATTCAATTCCAGAAATTAATAAAATCTTTAGAAAATCATATCTTTTAATCCGTAACTCGGATTAAAATATTTTCAACATGAAAGTTGCTCAGAACAACGAGACGAATCCGGATACGCAGCCCGTTCGTCCACCACACCTCCCTAACCTATCGAACTCGCAACTTTCCCCCTCCGATCCGTCTGTCTGAAACACGAAACAGCGGGAATACTTTCCCGGATGTTCCCCCCCTTCGCCGGTACCACCTACTGTCGCGTTAGGACACACCTAGCACTGCTCATTGTCATGTCACGCATCGTCATGTTTATGTTTGCATTGTATTTACTGTTTCTTCCCCCTCTTCTCTCCGGTAGACTACGAGACCGACACTGCTGCTGCCCAGTTCGACTACGGAGTTGACGACCCCTCCTACTTGCCAGAGCAACCAGGCAAGCCCCCCCCCTTGATCACCAGATATCGCCTATTCTTCTCTATACTGCTTGCATTAGAGTAGTGTAGCATGTTACTGCTTTCCGTTAATCCTATACTGATGCATAGCCTATCCTTGCTACTACTGTTGTTACCTTTACCTGCAATCCTACATGCTTAGTATAGGATGCTAGTTTTCCATCAGTGGCCCTACATTCTTGTCCGTCTGCTGTGCTATACTATCGGGCCGTGATCACCTGGGCGGTGATCACGGGTATATACTTATATACTATATACATGACACATGTGATGACTAAAGTCGGGTCGGCTCGTAGGAGTACCCGCAAGTGGATCTTTGTGGCGGAGCGACAGGGCAGGTTGAGACCGCCTAGGTGAGAGGTGGGCCTGGCCCTGGACGGCGTCCGCGGTTACTTCACATAACACGCTTAACGAGTTCTTGGTATTTGATCTGAGTCTGGCCATTTGGTCTATACGCACTAACCATCTACGCGGGAGTAGTTATGGGTATCCCGGCGTCGTGGTATCAGCCGAAGCTCTTTTGACGTCAAGCGACTGAGTGGCGCGCGCCACATTGGACCGTAAGCTCGCGCTGTATTAAGGGGCTAGGTCTGCTTCCGGCCGCGTACGCAATGTGCAGGTGTGCATAGGGCGATGGGCCCAGACCCCTGCGCGCATAGGGTTAGATCGGCGTGCTGACCTCTCTGTTGAGCCTAGGTGGGGCTGCGACGTGTTGATCTTACGAGGCCGGGCATGACCCAGAAAAGTGTGTCCGGCCAAATGGGATCGAGCGTGTTGGGTTATGTGGTGCACCCCTGCAGGGAAGTTTATCTATTCGAATAGCCGTGTCCCTCGGTAAAAGGACGACCCGGAGTTGTACCTTGACCTTATGACAACTAGAACCGGATACTGAATAAAATACACCCTTCCAAGTGCCAGATACAACCCGGTGATCGCTCTCTAACAGGGCGACGAGGAGGGGATCGCCGGGTAGGATTATGCTATGCGATGCTACTTGGAGGACTTCAATCTACTCTCTTCTACATGCTGCAAGATGGAGATGGCCAGAAGCGTAGTCTTCGACAGGACTAGCTATCCCCCTTTTATTCTGGCATTCTGCAGTTCAGTCCACTGATATGCCCCTTTACACATATACCCATGCATATGTAGTGTAGCTCCTTGCTTGCGAGTACTTTGGATGAGTACTCACGGTTGCTTCTCTCCCTCTTTTCCCCCTTTCCTTTCTATCTGGTTGTCGCAACCAGATGCTGGAGTCCAGGAGCCAGACGCCACCGTCGACGACGACTCCTACGACACTGGAGGTGCCTACTACTACGTGCAGGCCGCTGACGACGACCAGGAGTAGTTAGGAGGATCCCAGGCAGGAGGCCTGCGCCTCGTTCGATCTGTATCCCAGTTTGTGCTAGCCTTCTTAAGGCAAACTTGTTTAACTTATGTCTGTACTCAGATATTGTTGCTTCCGCTGACTCGTCTATGATCGAGCACTTGTATTCGAGCCCTCGAGGCCCCTGGCTTGTATTATGATGCTTGTATGACTTATTTATGTTTTAGAGTTGTGTTGTGATATCTTCCCGTGAGTCCCTGATCTTGATCGTACACATTTGCGTGCATGATTAGTGTACGGTCAAATCGGGGGCGTCACAAGTTGGTATCAGAGCCGACTGCCTGTAGGAATCCCCCTTTCCACACTCCTTGGCCGAAGTCGAGTCTAGACATTACAAAACTTTTACTAACATGGCTGTGTGTCTTACGGGCCCACGTCGCCATTGGGTGGTACTAGGATCTTTTACTCCTCGACCTATACTCTGGGACTCTGATCTCTCTTCTATTCGGGTTAAATGAATTTTGCTAAATCTAACATTAGGATCTCGTTATCACTTTCACCCGGAGAGCCCCTTATTACTGATGATCGTCTGCTGCACGTGAAGACCCTGAAGATACTCTCCGCTGATAACCCGAGAACTTGTGTTCATCGCTTTTGCAATTCCCTTTCATCGATAAACTCCTATGGATAACCACGTATACTCGCCATTCATACAATGTTTCCCAGTTGATCTTGTTATTACAAGATACCCCGAAATTCTCTCTGTTGTTCCGAGAATCCTTTGAGCTTACTGCCTTGCTGTTCTTTGTCACCTGAATACCCCTACGGATAATTCTCGCACTTACCGAGTATCCGCTCATCCCCAGTTGATTCAAGTATTCCACAATAGTCTTCAAAATACTATTCGATCTTCCGAAAATCCTCAGGAGCCTATTGCTCTTGAAATTCTTGTTTGCTTGCATTATGGTTAATCCCATAAGTCTCGTAATCTTATTGGCATCTCTTGTCATTATCATTTTGAGTCCGTTGATTCAATTTGTTGCGAATGCTCGCAATCCTCAATCATATCCTAGAATTCATTCTTCCGGCTCAGACGTCATTTTAAACGTGAGCTGGATCTCGACCTATCAAATTGCCATCGATTGTACCCCTAAGCCTACTCAACTTATCCATCCTTGATCAGAGCGTTGCTTCTGACCCCCTGATTTGGAAATCATAATTCTTTTGCATTTGAACTTTGAGTTAGTCAGTTGTTTCTATAATCAGATCTCCTTGCATTCTTCTTCCTCTGGTTGAGTACCGATGCTCACATCAGATCCCTTGTGGACCATCGGTTCCTTTGTCGGATTTTATCCGACAGTGTCCTTCATATTGAATAACCTTGTGAGCCTTTCCATGGGTATATAATGCCTTTGGTAAATTGTATCATCTGTTTTTGAACAATGCTCTTCTTTCGAGCTTGTAATATTTACTCCGAAGTTTGTGGTATATGTTCCTAAGATGCCCTGATGGGTTGAACCTATGCCTTCCATAAATCCGTGTGAACCCGAAAGATTGCACGGGTCATACTTATCTGGTATTGCACCAGGTAAAAACTTTCAACAACTAATGTCATTTTCGAAATACGAGAGGTGAATGAAAGATTATGCGTTGAACAAGTGGGAGTCGACCTTGAACCCTGTGTTCATGCCCATGGACACGATGTATACCTTATCATGGATGCTTCTCTTAAAAATAATTATCCCCTTGTTATAAGTTCATCTGGTATCCGTGGACGTGGTTCTGACCATGTTTCTCCTTGATTCCGTTTCTCGTGCAAGTTTGAGCACTTGTCTTCTGCAGAGCAATACCCTAGTCCAACCTCTACCTTGATCTATCGTCGAGTATTACCCCCTGGTATCTCGAGATTATCATGGAACTGCATAACTTCTTATGAATTCTTCATCAAGTGCTACATTCTCACTGATTCCAATTTTCCACGGGCTCTGAGTTATTAGTCACTCGAGAACACCGATAAGTGAATCGATTCCGCACTCCGATTCAATAACTCTAAGTAATTCTTGTTGCTTATGAGTTTAATAATCCTTCAAGTCATTCCTAGCCTTATCGGCTATATCATTATCGTGCTAAATTTTAACTGTGCTACATGGTCCTTCTTCCCGAAGCACAATTTTTGACGATGAGCTAAGCTTACATCGATCTTCCTCATCATATTAGTTCGCCTTGAACAACAAGCTTGATTTCAAGTTTGTGTCGTACCCCTGGTTCCAATAACTTTTTGCTTCATCATTCCCTTGACTTGATGTCATCGCCGATCGATTATCTCTTCATAAATTCTCGCTACAAATGTGTCGTGAACATCATCAACATTCTGAGCTCTTCCAAGATATCTATTGAATTCTGGATGAGAAATACCATCCTTGCCCTCGATGATTTGTTTTATCATCGACCATTTTATTGCCTTCCATTCAACACAAACTTGTTCGTGTTTTGTGTTGTACCTTGATTTCCTTGCTATCTAACTTATGATATGTTCTACCTTGGAGTATTACCATCTTTTATGTCAAGTATGTCGTAAGAATTTCACCACCTCGTATGACATCTTGGTACAGTGATACTTCTCCCCATCACCATTCTTTCTTGGACCCCGTGTTGTTTCTAAAAGGAATACCGACAAATGGTCTGTGATGTGTAAATTCTAAACTTCTAGCAACCCTATTGCTTTGAAGTTATTGGTCTATAGTTTCATTCTACGTCTATGGCTTAATGAATCACCGTTCGAACATTGATTGTGCTACCTAGCCCATATTTCGGGTGCACATTTCAACCAATGTTTAACTGTGTATGTTTTCCTCGAGCATACATCATTAAGTCATTCGATCTAGCTAATGTTATCTCCTTGTTCACATAGTGATGGAAATCCATCTTTTGGAAATCTCAATGGATTGTCGCTGAGTCAATCAGTCACCTCCTCACCTCTCCTTGATGTAATGATGAACCCTTGTTCGGAACTCGCTTCCATAGTTCATCTCCCGAGAATCTTCGATGTCGTTTCGACAATTTGTGTTGCACCTTTCTTCTCAGGCATCCTGAGTCTGAGTTATCCTGACACCAATCAGATCTGAATCTCGGTCAGATATGATGGTTGGAACATATTTCCAAGAGTTATAACATTGGCCTATTTATGACCCGGTAAGGTGATGATACCCAGCACACCTGGCGGGAGGACCTATTGTTATAAGTTTTCCCTTTTAGCAAGGTTAGCTATTCTTCCATGAGGAAATTGTAAGACTTATTCTATAAGTTGTTCCTGATGGATCCTTTTTGTTTCCAAAGTCTGATCTTCACCTGTTGACCATGTCAATGCTATCTCGAAGCATGTCTATGGTACTCTGATTTTCAACAGGAACATTTGAAGCCCAATGCTAAATGTTTCCTGCGCAATTATCCAAACACCGTTGTATGGGTAATGTCATGAAATTCTCTCCCGTACCTAAAGAGTTTTCTACATTATATCATGTCATGGATATCATGCTCGCTTGTCCTTGGGAAGGATATACCCTTGAAATATGTGTTTAAACACATTTTCCTTTCCATTCTTCTGTTTAATCTGATAATCATATTTTCCTTTCCATTGTTTGGTTTAACCTTTCTGGTGATCTATATGATCTAAGCAGTAATATTCTCCTGCTTATGTAAACACCTCGGTGTACAACTCTGTCAGTAAGACCCTGTTACTATTGTTGGTGACATTTCGGTAACCACCGATGGACGAGAACTTTGCCTAATGGTCCGCCTCGTTTCAACGAGCAGGAAAATGGTTCTCTTCGTCCCTCGCCCTTGGTACGACGATGTTGCTGACATATAACTGACAGGCTAACCTCTGACATGCCTTGCTATCATGATCGTGCAAGATGTCACTGCCCTTCCTACTTTTAACCCACATGGTGGGCCCATAACCCACAGTTCCACAGGATCAAAACCTGACTCTCCTGTGCACCCCCTGTTCCCAAATTAATTCATCGCGCGTGGCCTCGTATGTAATTCACGAGCCACCTTCAAGTCTGATATCAGACACAATACTTATTCCCGTTGCCTTGAACCCCTTTCACGCCCTGTAACAGGCATCGAACGATTGCCTACCCGCTCGAAACTTCCCAGGATACCTCCTTACCTTGCTCTCGATATTTCCGTAAGTTTCAATTCGAGAGTTACTTTCCGCCACCTTCCCCGATGTTAGCTACCAGATAGTAAACCTTGCAGAGGTCCGTTCTCCTGGAATATACCCACCCTTTATTCTTTCGTAAGTACAATGGAGTTCCTGAAGAAAGGACGACAACTTCATCATGATGACCTAAAACAGCAGAAGGAAGACATCAATGTAATGGATCAACCTCTTCGAGAAGAACAACCAAGACCAAGAACACTCCCTAGAATTTCGTAACCCGAACCTTCCTCCTTTACTTCCCTCTTAAATCTCGGGACGAGATTTCTTGTAGTGGAGGAGAATTGTGACGCCCGGAAAATTAGACTACAGTAATTCCCTGCTATTGATGCCATGTCACCTCTGACACTGTAGTTAATCCCTTTCGTTAGTTCAAAAACCAATTCAAATTCAAAATTGAATAAAAGGCAAACAACAAAAGTTTTCAAATTTTAAGACTAAAATGTTCGGGTTGTGCCAAATAATGCGTAGGTAATTATGGTGGAGAACCACAATTTTATAAAATGTTCAAATATTCAAATGGTAATAAAACAGTAGCAAAACTATTATTTAAATACTTTAAACACTAAACAATTACAAGATATTTTATTTTAGGTGCCAAGTTAATTGTGGCAGTGGACTAATTAGTAATACTAATTTAGGTACTCATTTGGCATTTTATAAAACTAAAATAAAATGTAACTAAAATAAAACAAAAAAGAAACACAAAAAAATGAAAAGAAAACCCCCGGCCAATTGGGCTTTGGCCCACCAGGCCGCAACCCACCGGGCCGCCAGGCCGGCCCACCCTGCCGCGCACCTCCCCCCACTCCCCCTTATCCACTCCCTCCCCCAAACCCTAACCTACCCACGCACCCGACCCCCCCACTTTCCTTGGCGCCCCCCTCTCCCCGATCTGGACGCGCCGCCCCCGATCCCGTCGTCATCGCCGACGCCCGGCGCCGCCTCGCCGAGCCTGACGCCGCCCGATGCTGCCCCGCATACCCAACACCGTGCTCCTCCGCCCCGGACGCCCCGACGCCTCGCCACCTCCTGCACGTCGACGCCGCCGCCGCCAGTCGCCGGAGCTCCATCACCGGCCTGCTTCCTCCACCTCGCCGTCCTTCTTCCCCTCCGCCGCGACGTCCCCGTCCTCCTCGTCACGCCCCACTGCCACTTCCCTACGCGCGCGGTGAGGCCCGACCTCCTCTCCCCTCTCGCCTCGCTGAACCGTGGCCTCGCCTCGCACACGCCCCGCCCTGTGCATGCCCACCGTGGCCGCCTCCGCCGCTCGGCTGTCCCTCGCCTTCGAGTAGATCACTCGCCGCTCGCCCCGTCGCCGGCGCCCTCGGCTCCGTCGCCTTCCCTGCTCCCCCGCAAGCGCGCCCCCCCTCCTCTGCACTTGGCCGCGGCCCTCCTCCTGGGGCTGCCTCCGCCGCGCTGGAGCCCCGGCTGTGGCCGCTGGTCATGCCCGGGCCACGGCCTCACCCCGCGTCCTGGCGGGCAGCGCCTTGCCCGCGCCCGTCGGGTTCGCCCGCTAGCACCCGTTCCAGTGGCCTCCTAGGCCACTGGCAGTAGGGTCCCAGCCCCCTGAACGTTTAAAAAAAAGAAAGAAAAAGAAAAAAAAGGGAATTAAAAAAATAAATAAATAAAGAAAATAATAATAATAATAATAATAAAACAAATAATAAAAATCAAATTAATTAATTAATTAATTAACTAAATTAATTAAGTTAATTAATCCTGTTTAAATTAACCTAATTAGTTAATTAATTTAACTAAACAGTAGTTAATTAGCTAACAGCCCCTAACAGGTGGGACCCACTTGTTAGGTTGACCAGGTCAACGGTCAACGTTGACTGCTGACGTCAGCATGACCTCATGCTGATGTCATAAATACAAATTTCGAATTAAATTAAATAATTAATTAAATTCCAGAAATTAATAAAATCTTTAGAAAATCATATCTTTTAATCCGTAACTCGGATTAAAATATTTTCAACATGAAAGTTGCTCAGAACGACGAGACGAATCCGGATACGCAGCCCGTTCGTCCACCACACCTCCCTAACCTATCGAACTCTCAACTTTCCCCCTCCGATCCGTCTGTCTGAAACACGAAACAGCGGGAATACTTTCCCGGATGTTCCCCCCCTTCGCCGGTACCACCTACTGTCGCGTTAGGACACACCTAGCACTGCTCATTGTCATGTCACGCATCGTCATGTTTATGTTTGCATTGTATTTACTGTTTCTTCCCCCTCTTCTCTCCGGTAGACTACGAGACCGACACTGCTGCTGCCCAGTTCGACTACGGAGTTGACGACCCCTCCTACTTGCCAGAGCAACCAGGCAAGCCCCCCCCCCCTTGATCACCAGATATCGCCTATTCTCCTCTATACTGCTTGCATTAGAGTAGTGTAGCATGTTACTGATTTCCATTAATCCTATACTGATGCATAGCCTATCCTTGCTACTACTGTTGTTACCTTTACCTGCAATCCTACATGCTTAGTATAGGATGCTAGTTTTCCATCAGTGGCCCTACATTCTTGTCCGTCTGCTGTGCTATACTATCGGGCCGTGATCACCTGGGCGGTGATCACGGGTATATACTTATATACTATATACATGACACATGTGATGACTAAAGTCGGGTCGGCTCGTAGGAGTACCCGCAAGTGGATCTTTGTGGCGGAGCGACGGGGCAGGTTGAGACCGCCTAGGTGAGAGGTGGGCCTGGCCCTGGACGGCGTCCGCGGTTACTTCGACATAACACGCTTAACGAGTTCTTGGTATTTGATCTGAGTCTGGCCATTTGGTCTATACGCACTAACCATCTACGCGGGAGTAGTTATGGGTATCCCGGCGTCGTGGTATCAGCCGAAGCTCTTTTGACGTCAACAACTGAGTGGCGCGCGCCGCATTGGACCGTAAGCTCGCGCTTGTATTAAGGGGGCTAGGTCTGCTTCCGGCCGCGTACGCAACGTGCAGGTGTGCATAGGGCGATGGGCCCAGACCCCTGCGCGCATAGGGTTAGATCGGCGTGCTGACCTCTCTGTTGAGCCTAGGTGGGGCTGCGACGCGTTGATCTTACGAGGCCGGGCATGACCCAGAAAAGTGTGTCCGGCCAAATGGGATCGAGCGTGTTGGGTTATGTGGTGCACCCCTGCAGGGAAGTTTATCTATTCGAATAGCCGTGTCCCTCGGTAAAAGGACGACCCGGAGTTGTACCTTGACCTTATGACAACTAGAACCGGATACTGAATAAAATACACCCTTCCAAGTGCCAGATACAACCCGGTGATCGCTCTCTAACAGGGCGACGAGGAGGGGATCGCCGGGTAGGATTATGCTATGCGATGCTACTTGGAGGACTTCAATCTACTCTCTTCTACATGCTGCAAGATGGAGATGGCCAGAAGCGTAGTCTTCGACAGGACTAGCTATGCCCCCTTTTATTCTGGCTTTCTGCAGTTCAGTCCACTGATATGCCCCTTTACACATATACCCATGCATATGTAGTGTAGCTCCTTGCTTGCGAGTACTTTGGATGAGTACTCACGGTTGCTTCTCTCCCTCTTTTCCCCTTTTCCTTTCTATCTGGTTGTCGCAACCAGATGCTGGAGTCCAGGAGCCAGACGCCACCGTCGACGACGACTCCTACGACACTGGAGGTGCCTACTACTACGTGCAGGCCGCTGACGACGACCAGGAGTAGTTAGGAGGATCCCAGGCAGGAGGCCTGCGCCTCGTTCGATCTATATCCCAGTTTGTGCTAACCATCCGTCGAGCCATCAACGGAGCAGAACAAGCGGAGGAAATCAGGCCCCGGCAAGTACTTTCCCGCTGAGCCCCCAGGGGTCGCCGGCAAGGGTGTTGCCGTGGACCCTGTGCCTGCCAGGGAGCGACCGACTCCGGCAGGCCGTCAAGCCCTGGCCGTAGAGACGGCCGCTCCCATGGCAGAAGAGATGCCCTTGGTCCTTGTCGTCGAGCCCCAGGCTCCGGCATGGGAACAGCACACCGTCCGATTCTTCCAAACAGGGGAGCTTCCTGAGGAGCAGGAAGAAGCGGAAAAAGTAGCATGTCGGTCTGCCTTGTACCAGTTCGTCGATGACGTCCTGTACAGAAAGAGACCGAACGGTGTGAAATTGAAGTGCATTCCCCGGGAGGAAGGACTAGGGCTGTTGGCAGAGGTACACGGAGGCATATGTGGCTCCCACATAGGGTCGAGGGCCCTTGCCAGCAAGGCGTTCCGGCAGGGTTTCTTCTGGCCCACTGCCCTCCAGGATGCGACGGCACTAGTAACCAAGTGTGAAGCGTGTCAGTTCCATTCAAAGAAGCTTCATCAACCAGCCCAAGCCCTTCAAACAATCCCTCTCTCCTGGCCATTTTTGGTCTGGGGGCTCGACATACTGGGCCCCTTCCCCCGTGCTGTCGGGGGCTTTGAGTACTTGTACGTTGCAGTCGACAAGTTCACAAAGTGGCTGGAGGTGGAGGCAGTGAGGAAGATGACAGCACAGTCAGCCGTCAAGTTCTTCAAGGAACTGGTTTGCCGTTTTGGTGTACCAAACAGAGTCATCACCGACAACGGCACGCAGTTCACAAGCCACACCTTCATGCAATACATCCAAGACCTCGGCAGCAAGGTCTGTTTCGCCTTTGTGGCACAACCACGGAGCAACGGCCAGGTGGAGAGGGCAAATGCTGAAGTATTGCGAGGCCTGAGGACAAAGACTTTTGACAAGCTGCACAAGAGCGGAAGGCGCTGGATTGATGAATTGTCGGCGGTTCTTTGGTCGATCAGGACGACGCCAAATCGAGCCACCGGCCAGACACCCTTTGCCCTGGAATACGGGGCAGAAGCAGTTCTCCCCACGGAACTCATATACGGTTCACCTCGAGTGCTCGCTTACGACGAGCTTGAGCAAGAGCAATTGCGGCAAGATGACACAACGCTCCTTGAGGAAGATTGTCTCCGGGCGGCTGTGAGAGCAGCACGCTACCAACAATCCTTGCGCCGCTACCATAGCCGCAAGGTTCGTGCCCGGAGCTTTGAGGAAGGTGACCTTGTTCTTCGGCGCGTTCAGTCGGCCAAGAATACCAACAAGTTGACGCCGAAGTGGAAAGGCCCTTATCGGGTAATACGAGTCACCAGGCCCGGCGTGGTCCGCCTGGAGACCGAAGATGTTGTCCAAGTGAGCAACTCCTGGAACATCGTGCATCTTCGCAAGTTTTACCCATAAGGCGCGGCTTGCCGGGCCTCCCGGCAAGCCACCTTTTGTACAAGCTTTGCCAACAAGGCATGTAACCCTCTGTACAAAGCCAGGCGCAGACCCTGAGCATAAATAAACGAAGCGCTGGCGCCCTAAGTTATAGCATGCATGCTAGGTTAAGTCTCTCCCTCGGTTCGGGGTGATAGTGCTTAGCAGTGACTAACCCCTAGCCTAGAGGTCGACTGTGCGTCTTTCTGTTCTCTTTGGTTCGCAGGGCAAACGGACACTTCTATTGAGCCGCTTGGGAAAAAGGAGAACGAACCGGCGCTCCGGCCCCGGTAGGCCAAGACTACCGGGGGCTGAAGATACAAGGATCCAACAACGGCAAGCCAAGGTTGCCGGGGGCTGCGGCTTCAGATAAGTCTTTTCATCCCCCTATTATGCATTTCCGTATAGAACTGGGACATGTGAAACCTCGTTTTATGTTCTTAAAACCACCGTGCTCCCCCTATCCTGTACCCGAGAGCTACCTCCTGGGTCGGAATTTTGTAGTAGTCGCAGTGGCGAGGAGATGAACGAGGGGCCCTACTACCTCTTGAGCACTGCGTTGGTTTTCCCTTGAAGAGGAAAGGGTGATGCAGCAAAGTGGCATAAGTATTTCCCTCAGTTTTTGAGAACCAAGGTACCAATCCAGTAGGAGGCTACGAGCGAGTCCCTCGCACCCACACAAACAAATAAATCCTCGCAACCAACGCGATAAGGGGTTGTCAATCCCTACACGGTCACTTACGAGAGTGAGATCTGATAGATATGATAAGATAATATTTTTGGTATTTTTGTGATAAAGATGCAAAGTAAAGTAAACAAAATAAAAGGCAACGGAAATAACTAAGTGTTGAAGATTAATATGATGGAAGATAGACCCGGGGGACATAGGTTTCACTAGTGGCTTCTCTCAAGAGCATAAGTATTTTACGGTGGGTGAACAAATTACTGTTGAGCAATTGACAGAATTGAGCATAGTTATGAGAATATCTAGGTATGATCATGTATATAGGCATCACGTCCGAGACAAGTAGACCGACTCCTGCCTGCATCTACTACTATTACTCCACACATCGACCGCTATCCAGCATGCATCTAGAGTATTAAGTTCATAATAACAGAGTAACGCTTTAAGCAAGATGACATGATGTAGAGGGATAAATTCATGCAATATGATAAAAAAAAACCATCTTGTTATCCTCGATGGCATCAATACAATACGTGCCTTGCTGCCCCTACTGTCACTGGGAAAGGACACCGCAAGATTGAACCCAAAGCTAAGCACTTCTCCCATTGCAAGAAAGATCAATCTAGTAGGCCAAACCAAACTGATAATTTGAAGAGACTTGCAAAGATAACCAATCATACGTAAAAGAATTCAGAAGATTCAAATATTGTTCATAGATAAACTTGATCATAAACCCACAATTCATCGGTCTCAACGAACACACCGCAAAAGAAAATTACATCGAATAGATCTCCACGAGAGGGGGGAGAACATTGTATTGAGATCCAAAAAGAGAGAAGAAGCCATCTAGCTAATAACTATGGACCCGAAGGTCTGAGGTAAACTACTCACACTTCATCGGAGAGGCTATGGTGTTGATGTAGAAGCCCTCCGTGATCGATGCCCCTTCCGGTAGAGCTCCGGAACAGGCCCCAAGATGGGATCTCGTGGGTACAGAAGGTTGCGGCGGTGGAATTAGGTTTTTGGCTCCGTATCTGATCGTTTGGGGGTACGTACGTATATATAGGAGGAAGGAGTACGCCGGTGGAGCAACGTGGGGCCCACGAGGGTGGAGGGCGCGCCTGGGGGGTAGGTGCGCCCCCTACCTCGTGGCTTCCTGGAAGCTTCCTTGGCGTAGGGTCCAAGTCTCCTGGATCATGTTCGTTCCGAAAATCACGTTCCCGAAGGTTTCATTCCGTTTGGACTCCGTTTGATATTCTTTTTCTGCGAAACTCGGAAATAGGCAAAAAAACAGCAATTCTGGGCTGGGCCTCCGGTTAATAGGTTAGTCCCAAAAATAATATAAAAGTGAATAATAAAGCCCAATAATGTCCAAAACAGAAGATAATATAGCATGGAGCAATCAAAAATTATAGATACGTTGGAGACGTATAAAGCATCCCCAAGCTTAATTCCTGCTCGTCCTCGAGTAGGGAAATGATAAAAACAGAATTTTTGATGTGGAATGCTACTTGGCATAATTTCAATGTAATTCTTCTTAATTGTGGTATGAATATTCAGATCCGAAAGATTCAAGATAAAAGTTCATATTGACATAAAAATAATAATACTTCAAGCATACTAACTAAGCAATTATGTCCTCTCAAAATAACATGGGCAAAGAAAGTTCATCCCTACAAAATCATATAGTTTGGTCATGCTCCATTTTCATCACACAAGAATGCTCTCATCATGCACAACCCCGATGAAAAGCCAAGCAATTGTTTCATACTTTAGTAATCTCAAACTTTATAAACCTTCACGCAATACATGAGCGTGAGCCATGGATATAGCACTATGGGTGGAATAGAGTATAATGATGGGGGTTATGTGGAGAAGACAAAAAAGGAGAAAGTATCACATCAACGAGGCTAATCAATGAGCTATGGAGATGCCCATCGATTGATGTTAATGCAAGGAGTAGGGATTGCCATGCAACGGATGCACTAGAGCTATAAATATATGAAAGCTCAACAAAAGAAACTAAGTGGGTGTGCATCCAACTTGCTTGCTCACGAAGACCTAGGGCACTTGAGGAGGCCCATTGTTGGAATATACAAGCCAAGTTCTATAATGAAAAGATACCCACTAGTATATGAAAGTGACAAAACGAGAGACTCTCTATCATGAAGATTATGGTGCTACTTTGAAGCACAAGTGTGGTAAAAGGATAGTAACATTGTCCCTTTTTATTTCTCTTTTTTTTGGGCCTTCTTTTTTTTGGCCTTTCTCTTTTTTGGGGACAATGCTCTATTAAATGATGATCATCACACTTCTATTTATTTACAACTCAATGATTACAACTCGATACTAGAACAAGGTATGACTCTATATGAATGCCTCCGGCGGTATACCGGGATATGCAATGAACCAAGAGTGACATGTATGAAAGAATTATGAATGGTGGCTTTGCCACAAATACTATGTCAACTATATGATCATGCTAAGCAATATGACAATGATGAACGTGTCATGCTAAATGGAATGGTGGAAAGTTGCATGGCAATATATCTCGGAATGGCTATGGAAATGCCATAATAGGTAGGTATGATGGCTGTTTTGAGGAAGATATAAGGAGGTTCATGTGTGAAAGAGCGTATCATATCACGGGGTTTGGATGCACCGGCGAAGTTTGCACCAACTCTCAATGTGAGAAAGGGCAATGCACGGTACCGAAGAGGCTAGCAGTGATGGAAAGGTGATAGTGCGTATAATCCATCGACTCAACATTAGTCATAAAGAACTCACATACTTATTGCAAAAATCTACAAGTCATCAAAAACCAAGCACTACGCACATGCTCCTAGGGGGATAGATTGGTAGGAAAAGACCATCGCTCGTCCCCGACCGCCACTCATAAGGAGGACAATCAAAGAACACCTCATGTTTCAAATTTGTTACATAACGTTTACCATACGTGCATGCTACGGGACTTGCAAACTTCAACACAAGTATTTCTCAAATTCACAACTACTCAACTAGCACAACTTTGATATCACTACCTCCATGTCTCAAAACAATCATCAAGCATCAAACTTCTCTTAGTATTCAAAACACTCATAAGAAAGTTTTTACTAATCTTGAATATCTAGCATATTAGGACTATTTAAGCAAATTACCATGCTATTTAAGACTCTCAAAATAATCTAAGTGAAGCATGAGAGATCGATAGTTTCTATAAAACAAATCCACCACCGTGCTCTAAAAGATATAAGTGAAGTACTAGAGCAAAAACTATATAACTCAAAAGATATAAGTGAAGCACATAGAGTATTCTAATAATTTCCTAATCATGTGTGTCTCTCCCAAAAGGTGTGTACAGCAAGGATGAATGTGGTAAACTAAAAAGCAAAGACTCAAATCATACAAGACGCTCCAAGCAAAACACATATCATGTGGTGAATAAAAATATAGCTCCAAGTAAAGTTACCGATGGAAGTAGACGAAAGAGGGGATGCCTTCCGGGGCATCCCCAAGCTTTGGCTTTTTGGTGTACTTAGATTATCTTGGGGGTGCCATGGGAATCCCCAAGATTAGGCTCTTGCCACTCGTTGTTCCATAATCCATCAAATCTTTCACCCAAAACTTAAAAACTTCACAACACAAAACTCAGCAGAAAATCTCGTGAGCTCCGTAGCGAAAGAAAACAAAAGACCACTTCAAGGTACTGTAATGAACTCATTCTTTATTTATATTGGTGTTAAACCTACTGTATTCCAACTTCTCTATGGTTTATAAACTATTTTGCTAGCCATAGAATCATCAAAATAAGCAAACAACACACGAAAAACAGAATCTGTCAAAAACAGAACAGTCTGTAGTAATCTGTAACTAACGCAAACTTCTTGAACTCCAAAAAATCAGAAAAAATAGGACGACCTAGACAATTTGTTTATTGATCAGCAGCAATTGGAATCAATATTTTATCACGTTCTGGTGATTTTAAAAATTATTTTCGTGAACAGAAAGTTTCTGGAATTTTCTGCAAGATCAAATAACTATCATCCAAGAAGATCCTATAGGTTTAACTTGGTACAAACACTAATTAAAACATAAAAACACGTCTAACCAGAGGCTAGAACAAATATTTATTCCTAAACAGAAGCAAAAAGCTAAAAGCTAAAAAATAAAATTGGGTTGCCTCCCAACAAGCGCTATCGTTTAACGCCCCTAGCTAGGCATAAAAGCAAGGATAGATCTAGGTATTGCCATCTTTGGTAGGCAATTCTTCAATAAGACATCTATCATCCTTTAGAGTTTCTTTATTTTTATTAATTATCAAACTTTTAGGAACAAGATCGAAAAATTCATTTGTAGCAAATGGTTCCTTAATGGTAGCAAAAAGATTGGGGTGAATACTTATAGATTTAAGATCCGCAGTTTCCTTACTGGAGGATTCACCCTTATTTTTAGGAACATACATAAGCTTGGCAATTTTAGTTGGAGGACTTGGAGTATTCTTTACGGAAGAAAAAGCGGTTCCCAAATTGGTAATGATACCATCAAGTTTATCGATTCTAATGGAATCTTGATTTATTCTTTCATTAACTATGGGTTCCTTCTCCTTAATGTTTTTCAAAGTGACTCCTACCTTAGATCCATGGTCTTTTTATCCAGATTTTCAATTAACTCTACGGTAGCAACTTTATTTTCAATAATTTCAAGTCTTTGCATTACATGCTCCAAAGTTAACATAGTTCCATTAACCAAGAGAGGTGGTGAGCCAAATAAATCTATCATAGCATTATAAGAGTCAAAAGTATGGCTACCCAAGAAATTCCCTCCGGTAATGGTATCAAGAATATATCTATACCAAGGATTAGCGCCTACATAAAAATTGCGGAGAAGAATGGAAGTAGATTGCTTCCTGGTAGATCTATTTTGAGCATTGCAAATTTTATACCAAGCGTCTTTTAGATTTTCTACCTCCCTTTGTTTAAAATTGAGAACTTCATTTTCGGGAGACAACGGAGAAGATAAAGGACTAGCCATGACGACATGGCAAGCAAAAGAAAAAGAGGCGAACGAAAAAGAGAGGGCGAATAAAACGGCAAGGGTGAAGTGGGGGAGAGGAAAACGAGAGGCAAATGGCAAATAATGTAATGTGGGAGATAAGGGTTTGTGATGGGTACTTGGTATGTTGACTTTTATATAGACCTCCCCGGCAACGGCGCCAGAAATCCTTCTTGCTACCTCTTGAGCACTGCGTTGGTTTTCCCTTGAAGAGGAAAGGGTGATGCAGCAAAGTAGCGTAAGTATTTCCCTCAGTTTTTGAGAACCAAGGTATCAATCCAGTAGGAGGCTACGCGCGAGTCCCTCGCACCTACACAAACAAATAAATCCTCGCAACCAACGCGATAAGGGGTTGTCAATCCCGACACGGTCACTTACGAGAGTGAGATCTGATAGATATGATAAGATAATATTTTTGGTATTTTTGTGATAAAGATGCAAAGTAAAGTAAACAAAATAAAAGGCAACGGAAATAACTAAGTGTTGGAAGATTAATATGATGGAAGATAGACCCGGGGGGCATAGGTTTCACTAGTGGCTTCTCTCAAGAGCATAAGTATTTTACGGTGGGTGAACAAATTACTGTTGAGCAATTGACATAATTGAGCATAGTTATGAGAATATATAGGTATGATCATGTATATAGGCATCACGTCCGAGACAAGTAGACCGACTCCTGCCTGCATCTACTACTATTACTGCACACATCGACCGCTATCCAGCATGCATCTAGAGTATTAAGTTCATAAGAACAGAGTAACGCTTTAAGCAAGATGACATGATGTAGAGGGATAAATTCATGCAATATGATAAAAACCCATCTTGTTTTCCTCGATGGCATCAATACAATACGTTCCTTGCTGCCCCTACTATCACTGGGAAAGGACACCGCAAGATTGAACCCAAAGCTAAGCACTTCTCCCATTGCAAGAAAGATCAATATAGTAGGCAAACCAAACTGATAATTCGAAGAGACTTGCAAAGATAACCAATCATACATAAAAGAATTCAGAAGATTCAAATATTGTTCATAGATAAACTTGATCATAAACCCACAATTCATCGGTCTCAACAAACACACCGCAAAAGAAAATTACATCGAATAGATCTCCACGAGAGAGGGGGAGAACATTGTATTGAGATCCAAAAAGAGAGAGAAGAAGCCATCTAGCTAATAACTATGGACCCGAAGGTCTGAGGTAAACTACTCACACTTCATCGGAGAGGCTATGGTGTTGATGTAGAAGCCCTCCGTGATCGATGCCCCTTCCGGCGGAGCTCCGGAAAAGGCCCCAAGATGGGATCTCGTGGGTACAGAAGGTTGCGGCGGTGGAATTAGGTTTTTGGCTCCGTATATGATCGTTTGGGGTACGTAGGTATATATAGGAGGAAGGAGTACGTTGGTGGAGCAACGTGGGGCCCACGAGGGTGGAGGGCGCGCCTGGGGGGTAGGCGCGCCCCCCTACCTCATCGCTTCCTGGAAGCTTCCTTGACGTAGGGTCCAAGTCTCCTGGATCATGTTCGTTCCGAAAATCACGCTCCCGAAGGTTTCATTCCGTTTGGACTCCGTTTGATATTCTTTTTCTGCGAAACTCTGGAATAGGCAAAAAACAGCAATTCTGGGCTGGGCCTCCGGTTAATAGGTTAGTCCCAAAAATAATATAAAAGTGAATAATAAACCCCAATAATGTCCAAAACAGAAGATAATATAGCATGGAGCAATCAAAAATTATAGATACATTGGAGACGTATCAGGCCCAACCCTACTTCGCCCCTGCCTCCGCCAAGAGCGCGAGAATGGTCGACTGGAGTGGGGAAACGGCAAGGCCTGTTGCCGGGCAACAATGTTTATCTTAAAAATAACAAGGATTTGTCCTTGGCATGGGCCTCGCTCACGCACAAAGAACCCGACAAACACCCTTTTTCATTAAAAACATCCCATACAGTTACAGTTCATACGGAATTAAAAACATGAGAAAGGGGGGTTACAAGTCTTAAAATTAACAAGTGTCCGCAGGCTTACAAACTAAAAAGAGATAAGGTGCCCGTAATCCCTTTCTTGTCCCTCTCCTCAGAAGGTGGAGCAAGACAGCAGGAGGGAAAAAGGGGCGCCTAGGCGAGGTGCGAGGTGCAGAAGGCACCAAGAGAACATCTTGGTGCCAGGAAAGGAGCTGGAAGACGAGACAGCAGGCCGGCAATACGCGACGAAGGCATCGGTGCCCGCATACTCCGACTTGATGGCCGCCACCCGCCTTCTTCGCCTTCTCCGGCCCTCCTACGCCAGCCGCCCAAGGAGACGGCGGGGAGCGCCCCGATGGAGAGCTTGGCGAGGAAGACCCTCGGCAGGGCGCGTGGTCGAGGGAAGGGCAGCGCGGTCAGTCTAAGTCGGAGTCGGCATCCTGCCGCTCGACTCCCTCTTCGTCGCTGTCGCTGTCCTCCTCGCCACTCCCGCTTGAGGAGGAATCTTCATCGTCGGAGGAGCTCTCCACGCAGCACTTCAAGCGAGTTCCAAGATCTCCAAAGACCTTGACGGAGAGCAGGCCGCCCTCCATTAACTTGAAGTAGAGGACGAGCCCCACCGTCAGGCTATGGATGCGGGCAAATGTCTTCCATCCGCGACGGAGATACATAACATGCGGAGCGGGGAAGTCGATGTTGACACGCGTGCCGCCGGTCCCGCAGCCCCTCATGTGCAATCTGAGGGTCTGGGGCGGATCGAGCTCCATCTCCTGAGCGAAAGGGGTGGGGAGACGGAGACGCGACGACGCGGTGGCCGGCGCAGCCTGATGAAGAACTCGCGGGGCTAGTCCCCGACGTGACCCTCCATCGCGTGAGGCACCACTGGCGGAGGCACGGCCGTCGCGCCACCTCGTCCCCCTCTCCCCCGACCGCCGTGTCGACCTCGGCCACGCCCCCTCCCCCTTCCTCTCGTGGCTGGCTCCGCCGCCGCGGGCTCATGGGAAGGAGGGACGCGCTGACGAGCAGCGACCCTCGCCGCAACCGTCGAAGGCCCAGCACCTCCTCTTGCCATGGCAGGTGGAAGAAAGAAGCAAAGGTGAAGGAGGATGGATACTGAAGGAATGTGGGATGACGCCCTCCCTCCCCCTCCTTATAAAGGGGCAGGGTCGAGACTCGGCCGCCCCACTCCGCCAATCCAGCCATTGGAGGCGCAGGGAGTCGGGATCGACCCGCTGCCCCAATCAGCGACGGCCCGGTTTCCCGCCTCAATCACCTGCCACTCGCATAGAGGACGCGTGGCGAGCGAGCAGGATCGAAGGGACGGGTGAGGCGACCGTTCCCCGCCCCGTGACCATGGGGCATGGGCGCCTTGAAGACTGCGACCCGAGTCCACCCAGTAAATGAGCCGCGCATCCACGCCTCCCTCTTTTTATGGGGAAGACGCGAGCCGCCTCTTTACCACGACATGACGCATGATGCGGAAACCGCCCCACGCATGACCCCCACATCACACACGACCCTCCACATCGTGCGCAGGTCGTGGGGAAGCGCAGCGGACAAAGAGTTATTGCGGTAAATATCCGCCCCGCTGGCCCGCGCACCGTTTTGGGCCTGGCCCAACAACGTGTCACGCCTATGTGTGGCCCAGGCCCGGGGGCTCCTGTCGGTGTACAAAAGTAGGGGCACCCCTTTGTACCCCTTTACTTGTGCACGGGCAGTCGGAGCCGCACGCCGCGGCCACATTAAGTAGGGCAGAGGAGGGGAGCCGGAGAGAAGCCAAAGCACAAGATGGCCAAGGCAACGCCAAGACCAAGAACACAAAGGACAGAAGGGCGCTCCGGCAAGACCCTTGCCGGGGCGGCACGCCCGACGCCAACAGAGTGAGCCACCCTTGAGCCCACGGGTTCCAACCCAACCAACTACATTGGAACTAGGGCTCGGGAGGCACCTCTGTGGTGGCATGAAGATCTTTGTCAAGATCGTAAGCACACAAGATCAAATGAGGACCAGAAGACGACGACCCTCGACAAGATTCTTGCCGAGGAAATCCACAAGACCCCCGGCAAGATCCTTGCCGGGGACGACTGCAACGCCACGGCAAGACCCTTGCTGGGCCCCCGGCAAGGCCCTTGTCGAGAACATCAGCGGGGCCACAGCCAGGCCCGCGTCGACCAAGACTCCACCGCCGTCCCCAAGCAGCTGCTAGCTCGGCCAGCTGGGCAGGCACCTGCGTGGCGACGGGCGGCTTCCGAGCCAACCCAGCAAGCACCTGCGTGGTGGCATGCAGATCTTTGTGAACACCCTACCACCGCACCACCTCAGCTGCCTGCCTGCCTACATGGCTCCACATGCATCGCTGGCCTGGGCGCGTGTCGAAGCAAGGCGAGGCGGCGACGGACGGGACGGGCCCCGTTCTCGTCCCCAATAAAGCAAGGGGAAACCTAAGCGACGCATTAAATGCGTCTTGTCCTGTAATACGGGCGATAAGCTCGCAGCACTGTAGACCTTTACACCTCCTGTGTGCCTCTGTGGTAGCCCCTTTCAACTATAAAAGGAGGCCCATGGCGTACTGGGGAGGGATTCGGCTCTTTTGGGCAAGTTGCACCCCGTAGCTAGCTCAAGAACACTCAATACATCCACCAAAGCAGGACTAGGGTATTATGCACCTCTGCGGCCCGAACCTAGGTAAACGATCCGTGTGCTTCCTGTTAGACCTGCTCTTCTCGCAACCCCGCGCCCCACCAACCGTAGTAGGGATTCTTGTGATCCCATAGGTGGCGTTCTCACCGACATGCAACTTGATGAGACCGCTTTGTACTTCGGCTGCAGTAGCCATAGTATGCTCCTCTGTATGGAGTGAGTGTTCCGCATTTCCGTTTATCGTGATGAAGCCGCGTGGACCGGGCATCTTAAGCTTTAGATAGGCGTAATGTGGGACCGCATTAAAACGAGCAAAAGCGGTACGCCCGAGTAGTGCCTGGTTGCTACTGCGGAACGGGATAATATCGAAGGTCAAGCCTTCGCTTCGAAAGTTGTTCGGCGAACCGAAAATGACTTCCAATGTAATTGAGCCTGTGCAGTGAGCTTCTATGCCGGGTACTGCTCCCTTGAAGGTATTTGTGGTGGGATTGATTCTTGAAGGATCAATGCCCATTTTTCGGACAGTGTCTTGGTAAAGTAGATTAAGGCTACTGCCGCCGTCCATAAGGACTTTCATGAGATGGAATCCATTGATAATTGGGTCGATGACCAGAGCTGTCCAACCTTCATGATGGATACGGCTGGGTGTTCCTTGTGATTAGAAGTGATCGGGCAGGCCGCCCATTGGCTAAATTTTGGGGTGGCCGGCTCTATGGCGTAAGCGTCCCGTAGTGCACGCCTGCGCTCCCCTGTAGGGGTGTGCGTCATGTATACCATGTTTACGGTTTTCACTTCGGGGGGGAATTGCTTCTGACCCCCGGTGTTCGGCTGGCGAGTCTCTTCGTCATCGCTGTCACTGGGCGGCCCCTTCCCCTTGTGTTCGGCATTAAGCTTGCTGGCTTGTTTGAAGACCGAACAGCTTCTGTTGGTGTGAGTAGCTGGTTTATCGGGGGTGCCATGAATCTGGCAGGGCCGATCCAGTATCTTGTCTAAATTGGATGGTCTGTCTCTGTTTGCTTTGAATGGCTTTTTCCGTTGACCGGGTTTGGAGCCGCTGAATCCGGCGTTGACCGCTGTTTCTTGCGTTCCTTCATTATTATTTTGACGCTTGTGTTTATTGCGTCGTGGCTTGCCGTTACCGTCTCGAACTTCGGAAGTGCCCGGATTACTGGTGCTGTTGCTTCTACGAGCGAGCCAGCTTTCTTCTCCCGTGCAAAAGCGGGTCATCAGAGCGGTAAGGGCTGCCATGGATTTTGGTTTTTCTTGACCGAGGTGGCGAGCGAGCCACTCATCCCAGACGCTATGTTTGAAGGCTGCGAGGGCTTCGGCGTCCGAACAATCAATTTGGTTCTTTTTAATTAAGAATCTAGTCCAGAGTTTCCTGGCTGACTCTCCGGGCTGCTGGATGATGTGACTTAGGTCATCGCGTCTGGTGGCCGGACATATGTACCTTGGAAGTTATCGCGGAAGGCGTCTTCCAAGTCTTCCCAGCTGCCAATGGAGTTTTCTGGAAGGCTGTTTAGCTAGTGTCAAGCGGGTCCCTTGAGTTTTAGTGGGAGGTATTTGATGGCATGAAGATCATCACCACGGGCCATATGAATATGGAGAATAAAATCCTCAATCCACACCGCGGGGTCTGTTGTCCCATCATATGATTCGATATTCATGGGTTTAAACCCTTCTGGGAATTCGTGCTCCATTACTTCATCGGTGAAGCAGAGGGGGTGTGCGGCGCCTCTATATCGGGCCAAGTCGCGACGTAGCTCGAATGGAGTCCGTCTGTGGTTTTTGGCCCGGGCGTGATTATGCTTATCGCGTCCGGCTGGATAGCCGTCGTCGCGTGTTGGGGCGCACCCCCGCGATCTGTAGATCGATCTGGTCTGACCTGCTCTATTGTCCAAGTCCTGCTGCAGGTCATATGTATATCCCCGAGCTGTTGTGTCTCTACCTTTACGGCGAGGCGGTATGGGATGGTGTTCGGCTTGAGTTGCCACTTTATCTCGGCCACGTTGTGGTTGGTCAGCTGCATTACGCGCTGACGGTACGGGGTCCAGTGCCTCGTCGTTGAATTGAGGTAGAAGTTTACGCTTCGGGTAACGTTTGGTTGGGCACTCGAGGCCGTATTCCTCGGCTGCCAGGATGTTAGTCCATCTGTCGTTGAGCAGATCTTGGTTAGTTTGAAGCTGTTGCTGCTTCTTTTTCAGGCTCCTTGCAGTGGCGATTAGCCGGTGCTTAAAGCGCTCCTGCTCGAGAGGTTCCTCAGGTACGATGAAATCCTCGTTGCTGAGGCTCACCTCATCCTCGGAGAGCGGAAGTTAATTACTGTCCTCCGAGTCTTCGTTTACGGCCTATTCATCAGGGCTGACTCGCCCATCTTCCCGTTCGTCCTGTTCGGAGGTTGGCTCGACGGGGTCTTCATTGTCTTCGGCATCGTCTAGAGTATTGTTTTCTTCTGTGCCGGTATTGTTGTCTTTTCCACGGCGTGACTTGGAGCGGCGCCGCTGTCGTCGGCGCTTTGGCTGTATCTCAGGAGGTTTATCCTCGACTGGGTCTTCTTTGTCATCGCCGTTAGCTTCTTTGGGTGTATCCACCATGTACACGTCATGCGAAGAGGTGGTCGTCTAGCGTCCGGTAAACGGCGGGTTTTGGGCCTGCTCTTCTCCGGCATCGTCGTCCATACCGTTGATGTCTTCGGAGTTGTAATCGACCATGTCGGTTAAGTCCTCGAAAGTGGCTATAAAGTGGGTGGTGGGTGGGACGGAAAATTCCCTGCTCTCAGCCCTAGTCCGGGTTGGGCATAGTTCGGACGTTGCTCCTCTGTAATAACAAGGGATCGCATTAAGTCTAGAGCCTCGCTTAAAGGCGAGGTTTGGCTCAAGAGAAGAGAGCCCGTGGAGTACGGCGAGAGGGAGACTCCTTGGCCGAACTCACACGATGCTGACTCCGAGGGTTCGGAGCCAGTGTCCGAAGAAGGGTCCGGCTTCATGATGGTTGCCAGCGACAAGACTTCCTCCGGCTCTCCCGTACTGGGTTTGGTAGCTGCCAACAGTCCGGCGGACTCAGGAAGTCCGTCTTCGGGCATGGCAACGCGCTCCGGATCTAAGGCCAGAGCAGAAGTTGGGGTCGCGAATCCTTGGAAGATTAAGTCTCCGCAGACGTCAGCGGCATAGTCCAGATTTCCAAAACTAATCTGGTGACCTGGGGCGTAGCTGTCGATCTGCTCTAGATGGCCAAGTGAGTTGGCCCGCAGTGCGAAGCCGCCGAACACGAAGATCTGGCCGGGGAGGAAAACCTCCCCCAGGACGGCGTTGTTGTAGATGATTGATGGAGCCATCGAACTTCTTGACGACGACGCAGCAGAACTCTCAATGAAAGCACCAATGTCGGTGTCAAAACCGGTGGATCATGGGTAGGGGGTCCTGAACTGTGCGTCTAAGGTCGATGGTAACAGGAGACAGGGGACACGATGTTTACCCAGGTTCGGGCCCTTTCTATGGAGGTAATACCCTACTTCATGCTTGCTTGATCTTGATGAATATGAGTATTAGAAGAGTTGATCTACCACGAGATCGTAATGGCTAAAACCCTAGAAGTCTAGCCTATATGATTATGATTGCCTCTACGGACTAAACCCTCCGGTTTATATAGACACCGGAGGGGACTAGAGTTGTACAAAGTCGGTTACAAAGAAAGGAATGTTCATACCTGAATGCCAAGCTTGCCATCCATGCCATGGAGAGTCCCATCCGGACACGGGAGGGAGTCTTCTGTCTTATATCTTCATGGCCCATCAGTCCGGCCCATGTCCAACAGGCCGGACGCCCGAGGACCCCTTAATCCAGGACTTCCTCATCACCTATGCAGAAAAAATTTGCAATAAATAAAGCACTAGAGCAAAAACTAATTGGACCATTGGAAGAGTCACATACCGAAGAACAATCCCCCAAAGCAGTTTTGTGAGTGGATCTTTGAGCAAGGAGATCGAAAATCGCAGCAAAACGAGCTAGAACACGAGTTTGAGCTGTGTGGGGATTTTTTCTGGAGGAAGACGAAGTGTGTGGGTGCAGGAATAAGTGGAGGGGGCATGTGGGGCCCACGAGGCAGGGGCGCGCCCCAGGGGGTAGGGCACGCCCTGCACCCTCGTGGCCAAGTGGTTGCCCCCTCTGGTGTGTTCTCAGTGCCAAATATTCTTAAATATTCTACAAAAAATCATATTTCAATTTCAGGGCATTTGGAGAACTTCTATTTTCTGGGTAATTTTTTTATTGCACGGATAATTCAGAAAACAGACAGAAAATACTATTTTTGCTTTATTTAATCTAAATAACAGAAAGTAAAAGGAGGGTACAGAGAGTTGTGTTTTCTAACTTCATCCATCTCATGCTCATCAAAAGGACTCCACTAACAAGGTTGATCAGGTCTTGTTAACAAACTCATTCCGAATCGCATGAAACCGGAGAATTTTCGAATAGCACTAGGTTACCTCAACGGGGATATGCACGTCCCCAATAATAAGAATATCATATTTCTTCTTGACAGTAGGAAGAGGAAATTCAAAACCTCCAATAGTAATTGTTGAAATTTTTCCAATAGAATTGATACTGTGGACTTGAG